>NC_136494.1:57016088-57261088 GCF_053919585.1 Euprymna scolopes
AGTTGATAATAATTACCAAATTGCCCTTTTCACTACTGTACACTCATTAACCCTTATCCTCGAGTGGCCTCTGGGCCTTGATAAGTGGTGATTCCTTTCTAAAAAACAATACTTAAACTACTGCATTTTTTAATTTCACAGTAAAACTATACGTAATTAACAGAATACCATTCCTTCATGCACGTATTTTCACCTCTAATAATACATAACTCCTTATGAAAAACGAACCAGCTTAAATTCTATCCTCTTGTTAAAAACCTACTAAAACATGCAAAACTAATCTCCTCCACAAAACCACTATAATAAGTATTTATTAATAACGAATTATTTTATTATATCTTTGATTAACAAATAAAACTAATGATTCGAAACTCTAAAATACTACTTCAAATAATAACATCACAACTCAAAAATCTTTACTGCTAATCTTTACTGTTGTAATCAAATACAACAAAACTTTAGATTTGAAGAAAAAGTCATAAAAGAGTATACCTTAATATATATCTCCAATTGAAAATATTATGATTAATAATAATAATAATAATAATAATAATAATAATAATAATAATAATAATAATAATAATAATACAAAACGATAATACAAAACGATAATACAAAACGATAAACCATATAGTAATCGAATGCAGCAAACTAGCCCAAAAGGAATACAAGAAAAGGCACGACTAAGTGGAAAGGGCAGTACACTGGGACTTATACTAACAATTGCATTTCGAAGGCACAGACAAATGGTACAAACATAAGCCGCCAACAGTACTTGCAAACGAGAATCACAAAATCCTATGGGACATGGACATACAAACAGACAAACCAATCTAAGCAAGAAGACCGGATGTCGTAATAATTTGCAAGAAAGAAAAGTTCTGCCAAATCGAAGACTTTGCTGTTCCAGCTGACCACAGAGTGAATGTTAAAGAAAAGGAGAAACGGAGCAAATACACAGAGCTAGTCAGAGAGCTGAAAGGAATATAGATGATGAAGAAAATCAAGATAATATCTATAATAGTAGGAACACTATGGACAATTCCGAAAATCTTTGATAAAAGAATGGGAGAAATTGGAATCGGAGAAATGGCTGGAAAGATACAACGGATAAAAATAATGAAAACGGCTGAAATATTAAGGAAACCCTTTGAACGCAGAGACTAATACACATGGGCCATATGCGCGGACCAGACAAATTGCTGCAGAGACTAAAGATAAAGCGTTACATTGAAGCTGCATATCTATAAGTCCACTATCCAATCCCCTCATTGTTTTATCATCGACCCCCTTATCCAAGAGCGATACAAAATAGTCAAGAAGGGTCAAGGAGGATGGAAAGACCGAGGAGAGAAAGCGCTGACCAGCCCTCCGCTTGACAGGTGTGAAATGAACTGGGAACTTTGGGAGGCTTATTGCCACATATAACAGTGGAGACCAATGCCTGCTACCAGCAAGAAATATATGGTAAGCGGTCGTTGCCATAATGCAAATTTGCAAATGTTATCGAAAGAGGTGGAGAGCACTCGAAATATGAGGAGATTTGTTGTCACTCAGTTTCTGGGAAACTCCACGGGTTGTTTTTAAGTAGAGATCTTTGATGACTTGTATGAAAACTTCTTTGAGACAATAATAATAATAATAATAATAATAATAATAATAATAATAATAATAATAATAATAATAATAATAATAATAATAGACTCATCATTTACTATAATTTGTTTTTGTTGCCATGGTATTGTTGGAGCAGAGAATCAGTAAGTAGAACGATAGAAGGAAAGTCATACTGATGATGAAGTATATCTGTAAAATATATTTATGAATTTCAATATAAATGTCAAACAAAATAAATGTCTGTTTATTTTGTAATAATGCGTTGTTTTGACTTCAAACATCTATAATACATATTTTATTTATTCAAACTCAACCAGCGCCTCTAAGGTACAAAAATCTTAACGTGAATTCCGTGTGACTAACGCACCGTTCCGACATTTAAAAAAGTACCGTAAAAACAACAAACGGACTTCTACTTACTGATTCTCTGCTCCAACAATAACACGGCAAAACAATAGAAGGAAAGTCATACCGATGATGAAGTATATCTTCGAAATATATTTATGAATTTCAATATGAATTTCAAATAAAATAAATGTCTGATTATTTTGTAATAATGCGTTGTTTTTGCTTCAAAAGTATTTAATATGTCTTTTATTTATATAACTACACACTCTCTCATTTAGTAAAAACATTTAATAAACACATTCTGAAGCCAATCATTTAAAAGTTACCATTAACGAAATAAATCCACCTACAATAAATCACATTTCGTATGAAATCGATAACAACATTTAAAAATGCTTAACGTCATACAATTCATCTTGTGGTGCTAATTCTGATATCTCGGAAGTTAACGTATTTCCTAAAACTCCACTTGTACATTATTTCAATGCTCAACTGTGCATGTTCGTGGCTGTTTTTGTTTTTTTAAATAGCTTACTTTTCTCGCGATGTTTGCCTATCTGTTTCTATCAGTTGAATATGATTCGACGAAGAATCGAAAACATTCGCGATATATATTAAACATACCTCAATGGTTTTTATTTGGATACGAAAGTTATCATTGGAAAAATAAAAAGAATAATTAAGCCAAGAAATTCTATTATTACATACTCAGCTTTTGGATGAGTTATATCACCCGAAGAGGTATCAAGTTACTAGTAACTAGTTGACCGAAAAATGCTCATGAATGTGTAGCGACATATTAATGCTTACGCAAAAAAATAAAAAAGTATATCTTGCCCTAATAAGGTATTGAGCACTCTTGTATTAACCTCGTTAAAACTTCATTCGTTACTTTGCCTTTACAAAATATTAACCTGATCTCTCTCTCTCTCTCTCTCTCTCTCTCTCTCTCTCTCTCTCTCTCTCTCTCTTATATATATATATATATATATATATATATATATATATATATATATATATATTTGTAGGAGATGGTAATTAATAAAAACGTGCTCAATACTGTTGTAGAGCAAATATGCGTTTTATTTTTTATTACCGTATCTTTCTGTTAAGTTACATTATTGTTTCGGCTACACGGACGTTTTTTGGTCGTCTGTAGCGTCCTCAGACTTTTACAGAAATGTTCGCTGTTTTGGAATGAAAGAGTGGAAGAGTGAATGAGGTCAGGGGGTGGCGAGGAGGGCGGAAGAGGAAGAGAGGAAGGGAACAAGGAGGGAAGATGGGGGGCGTTTGGTATGTCGATAATGTTTTAGTTTGGGGGTTAAAGGAACTTGTGGGGGAGGGTCTGGGAAGTTCATTTCTGGTGTGGCTGAGAGCAGAGGGATACATGAGGGGAAGGGGATTATGTGGGGTGGGAGGAGGGGGGGTTACTTTAAAAGTCGAGTCTTAGTGTTAAAGTTTTTAGCGTCTTGTTGGTGAGGCGATTTCTTGGTAAGTATGTCTTGAGCTGTTGGATGTTCGCTTATGTTTGGAGGCGGAGGGGCTATGATTCGGTTTATTAATTTTTATTTTTTATTTTGTTATTTTGTTTGCACGTTTTTACGTTCTCATATGCCAGCCTTCTTATTTTAAGTCGTGCTTCTTGTATAACAAAAATAAGAAGTCTCTCAATTTCTATTATTATTTTGTATTATTGTTAGTAGTAATAGTAGTAGCAGTAGTATTAATAATTGTAGTATTATTTTTAGTAATAGTATATAATTTAATTGACATGCGCATTTATAGTATCTACCTCTATAGACATTCGTACGTAAATTAGATGGCAACGCTAAAAACTGAGAGTCACCCTTTTCTCTAAATACTTGCAAAGACATTCAGAAATATTGGAGAATTTACTGAATCAACATAGAGTGAGTAGGACTAAGAGAAATAGAGTTAGCTGAGAAATGGTTGACTTGTACTTATAATTATAAAGTATAATAATTAAAAATAGATTTTCAAATATAATTCAATCCCAAAACTGAGGTGTACTATTATTTCTAAGTATATAGGAAAAAGCCTTAGAAAAAAAAACGTCAATAGACTCAGATTTAGCATAATAATAGATCATGGATTCTTTTGAAACATAACGTTCACAAGTTGTTTTTGTTTTGGATTTAACTTCCACTGTTTGTCGCATTCTTATTAAAATTCATCAGTTTCAAATAAGTTGATAACTTCAGGGGCAATTTTACGCTGAAATGCAATTTCCGTTTTTAAGATTTAACTAGACATGTGTTTGCAGCATTTGAATATTATTCATAACATTATCTTGTGCTGTATTCATATTCATAGTCATGTAGAAGGTTACTTGAAATATTAGTTGCGGGGTTACACGATGCAATGCTTACATCAAAGTCTCTGGTCGGAAGGTTCTTATATATATATATATATATATATATATATATATATATATATATATATATATATATATATATAAGAACAAGTAGTTAATATATATACATACATACAAACATACATATATATATATATATATATATATATATATATATATATATATATATGAACTACAGTCAATTACTTTATCGTTTCTTTTTTATCGATAGTATCTCCTTGTAAAATTATTATTTGATTGTGGTTCGTCAGCCTTTTTTGCGAATTGTTGCAACATGTGGTTAAAAAGAATATAATGTAATTCGATTTAATTCGTTACAGAAAATGCTTTGCTCGAGTTGGAAGTATTAACGAAAAGATCGTTAGTATAACAAATTAGCTATGAAGCTACAAGTAGTTTACTGATATGTTGAATCAATCATAGCATATCAAATTTAAAAGAGAGCATCACACAGAATATATTATACGGATATATTTTCTTCTTTTACGGATAAAATTTTCTTCAATATTTCATAGGATAGACTCCAAAAATGCCCTAGCAAATTCATTTACCATTATTTCTAAATTCATCCATTTTTTGTTTTAATTATATGAGAGCTATCTTAAGCTAATGAATTAATTTGTTCTAAAAAGATATAACTATACTATGCCTCAACAAGTTTAGACAGTTTGTCTAGTAGATGACCCCTAAGTGTCACCTGCTTTGTACATAAAACGTCATAAAGGATCATTATTTTCTTTCTTTATTTTGATGGGTGACATCCACTGAGCACGATTACCTGAATCTTGCTGTTTAAAGGATGGTGTCACCCACTGTGTACCGTTATCTCTATATTTAAATTAAAGTGGAGCAACAAATTAAACTAATAAATAAAAACAAAAATAAAATTAATTACGTATAAAAAGGCAACCGAAAAAAAGCCTTTAATAACAACAATAGAATTGCTCCTGACACCAATCAATGATTGAAAGCGCTCGAAGAAAATGGCTGACAAAAAATTACTCAACAACCTAATATACAACTTACCACCTGAAACGAGACAAAATGCTCGGCAGATCGAAAAAATCAACAAAGAAATAAAGAAGAAAGAAAGCTCTGTCGTATTTAATAAAACGTGCTATGGTAACGACTTGTTGTCAACACACACACACACACGCACACGCACATATATATATATATATATATATATATGTATATATATATATATATATATATATATAAAAGTAAACGTGTCTGTGTTTGTCTGTGTGTCTGTGTGTGTGTGTCTGCGTACATTTCCCTACGCAATAACTCTGTCAATTTTCAGTCTACAGACTCGAAATTTTATATACAGGGTACTGACATTTGCGAAAATATTTTTAATCCGTTTTCGGCCAGAAATGTAGCTATTAAGGGGTCAATTTTGGGTATAAACATTTGAATTTTAGATATAAGTTCCTTGGACATGGATCAAACTTAATAACTTGATTTGAGCCCAAAACAATAAATTTTAAGGGGTCATAATAGGGGTCAAATTTTAAAAAAATTCACCGCTTTTTTTTTCTGAACATACACTTCCAAATACCCGGGAAACGCCGAGCACCCATGCTAGTATATATATATATATATATATATATATATATATATATATATATATATATATATATATATATAAAAGTGAACGTGTCTGTGTGGTTGTGTGGCTGTGTGGCTGTCTGTCTATGTGTCTGTGTCTATTTCCTTACGCAATAACTCTTTTTAGTCTACAGACTCGAAATTTGATATACAGGGTATTGGGATTTGAGAAAATCGATGTAATAGATTTTCGGCCAGAAATTTGGCTCTTAAAGAGGCAATTTTAACGATTTAACCTTTGAGAACTCTACCAAAATCCTCCGACAGTTTGGGGTCTAAACACTTGATATTTTAGATATAGGTTCCTTGGACATGGATCTAACTTAATAGCTTGATTTGAACTCAAAACAATAAACGTTAAGGTGTCATAATAGGGGTCAAAGTTTAAAAAATTGTCCGTTTTTTTTGTTTTTTCTTTGCTAAGTATACACCTCCAAACACCCGAGCACCGCCGAGACGAAATTCCAGTATATATATATATATAAATATATATATATATATATATATATATATATATATATATATATATATATATATAATTAGTTATCTATACTAATAAGTAAACTTGTACATCTAAAAACCAGAATAGGTTGAAGATTTCGAAAATCAATACAAGAATTGCCCGCAAGGTCCCGTGGTGTATTGACAACGTACTTGGTAAAATTCAATTTACATGGAAACTATTCTGGAAAGTGAACGTTCAAATCTTCAATGCAAACCATACTAAGATTACCATTGCAAATTATGTGAGACTTACCAGGTCATGACCGACAAAACGGGACCATATTACCCTCGTTAGTTGAATAAAATGTTCCGTTCGGTAGTCTGTGCAGATTCCAGAGTTCGACAATATGTACCTGAAAAAGGTCGGAGCATACATCGGTGAAAACGTTGTCGAAATTACACTCAAGATGAGAACAAATGTCCAAATAATACAAATTATCAATTTTCATCTCAACAATTCAGAAAAACACAATATTAATAAATAAGATTAGAACAATAGTCTGGATAATAAAAAATTAAAATTATGAAATCTTATTTTAATATTTCCATAACATAAGATTTTAATGAATTCAAATTTTCATGAATATTGTTCACAGACTATTTTGATGTTCTACATTGTACAGGGGGGGGCAAAATTCGAGGTTTATATACATGTTAAAAATGGCTGTTAGTAACTATCTTTAAAAATATGGCGGCCTCGTGAAAATATTTCAGAGAATCTGCTACAATTTCATTATTAGATCTTTTTGGTGTGCATAAAACTGAATGCGATAATAAATATTCGTGTGATCTGCCAGTTTTCCTTCTGCTTATCTCCTTCAAGGATTATCTCCAAACGCAATAAAATACATTCAGATAATCGAGTTGCATCTTGATTTTCCAGAATGAAAAAAATAATACTTTTTCTAGAGTCTTGCGTAAGACTTGCTGCATCTTTCATTATCAGACAGTTGATTCGCATGTTGGTTTTCTCCATCTACTTGAAGGATTATCTCGAAATTCTTTAGAATACATTTAGATAAACCAGATGCAATTTGTATTTTCGGGAATAAAAGAATTCTACAAGAAGGCGCCAAAATGTTTCTCCATTCGAAACGTACCGTTGAACAATTATCATTTGAGTTCGTTTGAACATCTGTTGTATAATCCGCTGTGACAGCTATGAACGAAATTTTTCTAATCTTCATTTCAGCTCGATATATTTTTAGCAGCATTCAGTTAACTAATTTTGACTAATCTCATGCACACTTTTAATAATTCTATCGCTTTCTGAATCATTCTTAACAGTTGGATCAAATTCAGGTGTAGCATTTATTAATGCTGAATTAGAAAACACATTGGATATTTCTATTGATTTACTGGATAAAACTTCAATTGACAAGTATTTAAAATGAATTCAATTTTAAAAGATGTTGCTATTCTACGTAATTTAAATCACGTGTATCTATTTATCTACTGTCTATGCATACGTATATATATACACACGCACACACACGCGTGCGCACACACACACACACACACACACACACATATATATATAAGCAAATCTTCCCACTGTAGCAGCTGTGAACGTGAAAATGAAACCTCCTCCGATTAACTGTTTGCTTAACATTTTTCTAATATTTCACAAGACTAAATGTCAAATTGAAAAAAGTAAGTGTAGTAGTAATGCACTCACCTCCAAAATACAGAAAGAGAGACTAGCCGCGAGAATTCCCGAGATTTGAGAGGAATAAAAGACCGAACTCAGGCGGATAGGCGACTGTGCTTTTGCTCAAGCAGAGAAAACGGTGAGAGGAGAGAAAAGTCCCTTCCTAAAGAAAGTGAGAAAGAAAGTGGGGCTGAAGGGCCCAGCATATTTCAACAAGGTAAACTAAAATTATGATTTTCCAATATACGCCAATGTGTGGCTAAAACTATTACCTCAGTAAATTTATCAATGTGACTGTTTTTACTGAAGTTATCTATTATACTGGTAAACAAACAATTACTATCGTGCATAAGAAGTTTAAACTGTTTTTACCTAATTGGTGCTGATTCCAGAAATGGTGTCACATTTTTATATCAGACCTAGTTTTACTGCTATAGCATACCCTCCCTCTGTAGGAGGCTGATAGCTACAATAAAAACAGGTAAATCGAAGAAACAATACTTTTATGTATTTTAAGACACATAGTCATGAAATCACACCAAAATATTCACAACTAGCGGGGGTACCCGGCGTTGCCCGAGTGTTTGTTTCCGGGACGGGGGGGGGGAGTTTTAAAAAATGTTATGGTAGGTAAGTAGGAAGGATCAAACCCGGAGTCATGAGTAAAAGTAGGAAAATAAAGTGTGAAAAAAAAAACCATCTGCAACGTTAACAGTTCGCCCACCAAGAAAAGTCCATTCCAGTTGTTTAGGAAAAAAACAAAAAAAACGACTACGGTAGGTCGGCGCGAACGTGAAAATATAATGTGAATTGTCCAGCACGCTAACCACTACGCCACAGAGCACTGCAGCTTAGTTTAGTGATTTTAAATAACTTCACATGAAAGAACTACGAAGCCAAACCGGTGTTCTCTTCTCAACTGTTCCTTGTGAACGATCCCCAAACGGTGTTAAGTGGTGGCAGGGGGAGGAGGAATTTATTAGAGAGAAAATATTTTACCACTTCTATTGATCTTAACCGATTTTGGCCGTGACTTCTCAGCAGAAAAAGTATAGAAATCTAAGATTATCGAGGAATTTGAGAAATAATAAGCCTATAACTCACCTCAAATATTGTTCTGTCGTTTGTGCATATTATATTTGCATGAAATATCTTGCTTTTATTAATGTCAAAATCAGACGGGAAAAAATGAGTTCATTTTATTTATATAGAGAAGATTAAACTTTAATTTGTAAAAAAAAAATGCTAAGCATAGATATCATCATCTATAAATTGACGTTTTACTGGTTTTCTAGAATAGAGGACTCCAGCATTATCGCGCTTGATAACAGTAACAGTAGTCTGCAAGCATGGTGGCATCCTAACGACCTTGATAGCGAACTTCCACTTCGCTGATATGATGGAAGAGTTCCCCTTGCTCGTCGTTTAAATCACTTAGATTTTCTGGAAAACAGGGAAAATGTCTGTGCAAAATATTTAACGTGATGCTCATATTTGCACTTAGTTGATGGAGATTTATGAATAATGTTTCAACAAGCTTATTGTAGGTGGGCGCATTTGTTTTTCCCAAGTAGAATTTTACTACATTCGTAAAAGCAGTCCAAGCACTCAATTCTGCAGGTTTTATAAACATACGGAAATTTGCGTCATTCAATAAATTTCGAATCTTGAGTCCATCAAAAATTCTAGCTTTCAATTTCTCTATAGTAAGGCCTGAAATTTTCATGCACATATATTTCTTTTATTCTCCGTATCATTTCAGTGGAAGCCTGATGCTTTCTTCCTCATTTTTTTTTATCCACTTCAATCATCTACAACTTGTGAGGTACAGCCGGTGTTCTCTTATGTTTATTTTACATATAGCATTCTCTATATATCAAGTTGTTGCATAAGTTCCCGCCGTTTCATAAAAAATTTTTTGTTCTAGAACATGTTTTGATATTTGGCAAAGTATTATATATCCTTAGAATACATGTATTCTGTTATACAAGATAATGGTCACCGTCTTTTGCTCTTATAATTTTTCTCGTTTTTCAGAACCGTCAAATTGATTATCAAGTAGATAAAAAAATCACATTTTCGACATCTTCTTTTCGCCTTTAATCGAGGTCGAAAAACGAGTGAAGTAACCGAGGATATTTGTGACGTATATGGAGAAAACGCTATAACTGGAAGAACTGTTCGAGATTGGCTTACAAGATTCAAATACGGAAATTTTAACCTGAATGACTTTCCTCGTTCCGGAAGATGAATGAAGATAGACGAAGACCAACTCAGGTCTCTTTTAAAGGACGATAGCCATCAGATATGTAGAGAATTGGTGAAAAGATGGAGTGTGATATTGCGACAATTTGATGGGATTCACACAAAAACTTGGAGCTTGGGTCCCACACGAACTTACTTTGGCTGTTGAAATGCTTTGATTTTCTTTAAAAAAAAAAACGGTAGGAACTTACGCAACAACCTAAGAGATTCAATTTATTTTAGTTCGCGCAATGTTCGTAGTCTATTTTTTGTTGTGTTGACGCAGAGTTGTTTTTTGTTTTGTTTTGGTTTTAGTTTTTGTTTTGTTTTGTTTTTTGGGAGGTTTTGTCAAATTAACTATGATTGGTTGGTGTCATCTAGTTATGTGGAATGACATTTGCACTCAGGTTTTTTTTTAATATTTCATTTTTATTATTATGGCAGCTTAAAATCAGGCAAAAAGATGACTTTTACTCTAAATATGCAGAGGTTTGTTGAAGAGCTCTATAAGCATGAAGTAGTAAAAGAACATGCGAAAAATCTTTTTCGTCAGTTCAAATTTGACAATAAAATATCACAAAGAGTTCGCAACATCGACAGAGCATTTGTCAACATACGTACATTGATTTACAAAAATTAGCTTTGCAAATGGTAATCGTGAAGCATTACTAAAATATTATGTGCAAATGTGTAGATAGTTCTGCATTATGTTAAGCAACTGACGAAAATAAAAACGTTCGGCAAATGCGTGCTGCACAAACAATATTCTTTTAGTCGAAATACCGCTTTATTTCTCCATCGTATTTTAATGTGCGATAAAAGGATGAACCTTGATAAAAACGGCGGTGTCCGGTTCAGTATTTGGATCAGCGTGAGACGATCAAAACATTTCTGGAAAAAAAAACTCAGAACCGCTGAAAGAAAGATGGTTTATCTCGATGAAACGGCTATAGACAGCATATCGGTTTTATACGCTATAAACTGCGACGTATGTGTCCGCTATTAGTAAGCAAAAAATGCTAAAAACTGCTACACACCAATGCTTGGCCAGACATCTCATTTATAATTTGGTAGGAATTTAACAACCTTTCTTATGAAATACTGCTTCAATCATAAAATTCGGTAAGTGTACCGCTCACTGACTAAAACATCCCTTTCTGAAGAAGAAAAACATCTTAAAATATATTTTGCAAGTTGTTCGATTTGCGGATGTCGGAATTATGTCATTAAAATGCGTAAACTTGTGTCCATATGGAAAAATGTGCGGATTTTCATTGTTTTTAATTAGCTGAATAAAGACGTGTTCAGACTGATTTATAGACACTTTAAGTTAAAAGTAAAAAAAATCGAGCTTATTTTCTTATAAACCTTATAATTTTACTGGAAAACGTACCGTTATATATTTGGTGAGCAAATAACAACATGATAAAACACCATAGATTGTATACCCAAAAAGTATATGGATATTTCAGTGTCGATGTATTGACATAACACAACTCATTTTTATAAAACAAATTATAAGAATACACTGTCTACAATATGGTTGTCTTCAAGTGCAACGTAAACAAGTTCTTGATGAGCCGTTTCACTTAAGTTAACAAATTTATCGAATTTCCATTACTAACGATTACTATATTGTCCAATTGACTACTGTAAACTCTTTAACCCTTATCCTCGAGTGGCCTCTCGGCCTTAATAAGTGCTAATGCCTATGTAAAAAAACATCCTTAGACGAGTAAAATGAATTCATAAAATAAAACTATTTTGCACCACTTTATTACGAATATTAAAATCCAAATATAATTGATCAAATTTCATGCAAATTTGATATACTGCAATTTTTACATGGGGGGGTTGTGTCTATATTATGCCCCACTAAACCCCTTTTGAAATACTCTAACGCAATAAAAGTTGACAAATATGTAATAACTGATGTTTAATACCTATCGGTAAATTTAAAAAAAGCAATAGTATCTAAATTTTCCTGAGGGATTCAGTCCCTTTTTTATTTATTTATATAAATAAAAACAAATTAAATATAACCCACATTTGAACCATCATCTGTGTTCTCAAATTTATAAATATTGGTTTATAAATTAAGGATTGAATCATTCACATGCAAGTTAATAACATTCTAAGTTTATAAAAATTAAAACATATGCATAGAAGAGTCCATTTATTGTAGATGGAACCGAGCATTCGCTGCCATTGTTATTGTGTATCTCTGAAGATGAATTGAAATTTCACTAACTTCCGAATTGTTTCTATCACAAGTAGTTTTTCTATCACATAATTTTAATATTTAAGACATTTGGTGTAGTTTTATATTTTTACTTATGTTATCAATTATGTCCAACTGATACATTATATAGATCACTGTTTTATCACTACTTGAAATCTTTATGCACGTGAGTCTACGACCAAATTTTGAACAAGACCATCCCATCGATTCTCTTCAACAGTATATATTATAATGATTGTTAGCATACACGATGACCATTACTTACAATATCAGTAGATACGGCACAATCAACTATCTGTAGAAGAGAAAGAAGAGTATGTCCTTCATCTTCTCTACAAAAGCTGGTTATAACAAACAACGTATTTTCAAACTCGAATAGTAGCTACGACAAAAAAAAGGTGCTTTTGTTTGTTATAATAATATTAGCCAGTCCGCTCTTGTGCATGTGTGTAGGTCTAAGTGTGTATGTATATATGTATGCATGTATGTATGTATGCGAGTGTGTATGTGTATGCGTAGCTAGACTATGCTGTTATGAATTCCTCGTCTTTTTCCATCCCTTTAAATTATTTGCCATACAATTACGCATGGTTTTCTTTGTCGCTTAATTGTCTGCTTTAATTTCCTGGTGGACAATCGCCAGACTCAAGTTGCCTAACCACGAAATACACAGTGTCATCTTGTAACATTCTCCATTCTGATGGTATATATATATATATATATATATATATATATATATATATATATATATATATATATATATATACATTATAGAGAAGAGGGAGAAATGAAGTAACAATCGGTCAAATCTAAGCTGAATGTGAACTTCCTGTCCACACTGTTAAGATGACCGACTATTATCCTCTTTATCTCTATATCTTAATCTCCATATATATATATATATATATATATATATATATATATATATATATATATATATATATATATATTGATTGCAGATATTCCCTTCTGGACCAAAATATCGTAGGTTTGCAATAACAGATACTGCATATAAATTCAATACATCTACAATGATAGCCACTATCTTATGTTGCTTACGAGCACCATTTCTACCATATTCACTCGTGATAATAAAATGCTATCTTACATCCGATGAGCAACACTATCATAATCGCCACATTTACAGAGGAAGAAGTTTCTATTTTGCTCTCGTAATATTTAGTGCTCCCACCGCTACCAGTTGAGACCGGATCAAATTCTATATTTTCCCACGATATTGTGCTTGCGTCGCCATTAACTGGTTATTACATACATAGGCATAACATTATCTTTCCATTTCCCGATAAAAAATAATAAATTCTCCCTTCTCAAATTCCGCTTATTTTGATTGGCTGATATCTGACTATTCGCATATTCCGAAATCCACTTCAACAATAAATAAACGCATGCTCCAGAAATTATGTAATATAGCGTCGCTCTCTACATAAGAAAATCGTGCTAAAAATAACTAAATAAAAACTATTATCAATTGTTGTCGTTCTCTACATATTACAATTGTACAAAATAAAACATTATAAACCGATTGCCGTCGCTAAAAAAACAATAACATTAAACATATTAACCGATTGTCGTCGCACTGTACAGAGTACAATCGTGCTGAAAAACAAACAAAATTAAACATATTAACTGACTGCGTCGCTAAACTAACAGAAAAATTTAATATATTAACCGATTTTCATCGCTATCTACGAATTACAATCATGCTGAAAAAAGAAACAAACAAAATTAAAAATATTAACTGATTGGCGTCGCTAAAAAGCAACAAAATTAAACATATTAACAGATTGTTGCCGCACTTTACAGATTACAATCGTGCTGAAAAAACAAACAAAATTAAACATATTAACCGATTAGCGTCGCTCTGTATAGAAGAGAATAACTTTGTTTTGTTTGTTTTTGTTTTGTTTTGTTTTTGTGTGAGGGGGATAATTTTTTACCTTAGTTCCACCTGTACAATTTTCTTTAACATGACGACTTCTAGATTTTCGACTATGCTGATTCAGAAAATCTCATTAATATTTGGCAGAGACAAGTACTTTTCTATGGTTGAGGATTTCTATTCCGAAAGCCGTTCTAAACATACGGAAGTTAGAGGTGCCTATTCCGAAAGTCATTCTTAACATGGGTAGTTGGGGGTTGGCCACCAACAACAACCATACTTTAATTTTTTATGAGGAGGGGAGTTGCGCCAACCGGGCAACGCCGGTTAACGAGTCCTGCTTGTATGACATAAATCGGGTTCATTTCTCAGCTTGTAGCAAGGTTGGATAATTGGTTAGCGTGCTCATATGTTGATTAAAAGTGACCCGTGTGTTCTAGGGTTTTAATCGTGCGACCGACAAAAAATGTATCGGCCACACGGATGATTGCATTGGGAAGAAACGTTTATGTAGATGATAATTATAACATGAATTAATTATTTATAGCCGCTTTCAGATTAGCACCTTAAAGAGAAATTAAAAAATATGTCTAATACAGAGTGTCCAAAAAGTAACGGCACAGTTTTGAATTTAAATAGATTCTTTATTTTTGAGTATATCTTTCTGAATAAGACATTGGGATTTTTTTTAATGCAAAATTCAATCTTTATTTATGAAAAATAATGTCTTTTAAATGTTGCCCATTCGCATATTTGTGCTCATTCCAAAACATTATTCATGACAAACTGCAGAATCTCTGGATTGTGATTTAACTCCCTTATTTAATTCCTAGTGTTTTATTTCAATTTTCGCAGGGTTTAAGGTTTGACGTTTCGAGGCCTGCCAGCTCGAGGAACGAAATAAGGGAGTTAAACTGCAATCCAGAGATTCTGCAATCTATCATGAATAATGAGCACAAATATGCGAAGCTGAAAATGGGCAACATTTAAAATATATTATTTTTGTATAAATAAAAATTGTTTGCATTTTGCATAGTTTTAATAAATTTTTCAATGTCGTAGTCAGATTGTGTTAAAATTACAGAAATATATCATCAAAAATAAAGAATCCATTTAAGTTCAAACCCCTTCAGTGACTTTTGGATACCATGTATAAGCTAAATGAGAAGTTTCTATCCACGTGATATGTTTAAATGTAGGGACAATAATTAAACATATTGGTTATTAAATAATTATATTTATTCATGTGTGTGTGGAAGGTGTTTAGGCAAACGTTATTAGATAACACGTAGTGTTTTTACTTGATAAAACGTTTTTCTTTTCAAATATTTAATAGTTGATCGATCAAATCGGCTTTTTGGATTACTTCAAGTTTTGTTTGTATTTTCTCAAATACATTCATTTTCTTTCATCTAATCCTCATCAGGCAGGGTTACTCTTGATTTGTTTCACACCATGTCTTTATTATTGAGTTTTTTCAATGGCTAGTAATTTACGACTTTAAAACTATTAAACGTCACAAAACTAATCACTACACACAACCAATTAAAAAAAATAAGCAACTACTAATTAACAATCAATTTTTTTAAATATCATTATTGCACATTTTAGATATCACAATTATTTGGATAATAATACCTGCGAGCTAGTGTTGTTTGGGAATGGTGACCTTTGTCTCATCCTACTTCCAGAACACGAACTTCATATTACCATTTTCAGATGTAATTTTTCAATTAGAATCAAATTGTCGCCTTTGCTATTTATGGATGCTTAAAATGAACGTGCGTTCCATGAATATTATTATGAAATAAAATCCCTTTCAATAAAAAAAAGCTGTGTTAATGTTGTAATCAATAGCATCATTGAACAGATTGAGAAAGAATCACACCACAATTATTGTATTCATTATTTTTTTTTAATTTAGGTGAATAGTTCCTTCTCTATATTCATTTCGCGTACATTCATCTTTCTCTTTTACAGGACGTTAGATATAAAGTAAGGGTTTTAAAGGTTAGCGGACAGGGTAATAGATGTACTGAGACTAAAGCTGTTTTCAGGACTGACACCAACCACTCTAAAACGGTAACAAAGAATGCGAGAGAGTTGTATGCTCAGTCCGTTGTCCAAAGTAGCTGAGCAGCGACTTAGTTCTCACCAGTTTTGGCAAATAGCAAACAAGGTCCTGAACAGAAGCGTGTGCTCTATCCCAACCATCATCAGTGAACTTCAGGTAATCTCGTCAGCATTAGACAAAGCCAAACTCTTTGCCAAAAACTTTGCAGCTAATTCTACCCTATGCGATCACGGCTGCCAACACCCCCCCCCCCCCGGAATTTCCTCCTGTATCTAAAAACGCGCTATGCGACATACTGTGCGTGATGTTGTCAAGCTAATAAAAAACCTTGATTCCAGTAAAGCAACTAGCCCTTCGGTATTCTAATTATAGTGTTAAAAAAGCTTCAATCAGAACTAGCTCCCATACTTACAAAACTGTTTAAGCGTTGTCTTAAGGAGAATTGCTCCCCAACACACTGATAAACTTCATCGGTATGCCCCGTATTTAAGAATTCAGGTGATCGCACATATCCCTCTCAGTACGGACCAATCAGTCTCCCGTGCATCATGAGTAAGTTGTGGAATCTACGTTAAATAGAATAGTCAACCACCTCAGCAAAAATAACTTCCACACTGATATACAATATGGTTTCCGTTCTGCTAGATCTACAGCAGATGTGCTAACATTTATATCTCATCTCTCGACGGAGGCTTCCTTTCTAGGCGATTTCTCTTTTGATAGGATACGGCATAAAGGTCTACTCCACAAGATCCCCAGCTAGGAGATAGCTGGAAATGTCTTCTCAATTATTAAATTATTTCTCTTTGATAAGTTCATAAGAGTAGTTGTTGATGGGCAGAAATCAGAAACTCACAGTATTAATACTACTGACCCTCGGGAGTCTATTCTGGGCTCAACTCCCTTCTTGATCTGCATCAATGATCTCTAAAATCACATTCTAAAATCATTCGTAGGCATTTATTCTGACGGCACTACCATCTATGATAACACATCAAAGGCCGTAAATTATCAAGATCTCTCTGATTCTCTCTCCTCTGATCTTGAGCTCGGGGTACAATTGGGAAAGAGGTGGCCGGTTAATTTATATATATATATATATATATTAGTATAATTGGCCAGCATTTTTTCTCTTATGCATGGTTCATTGAACAGCAGGGATAATTCTTCTTGGTTTCTCTTGCGATCCGTGTTTCCCATTTGGCGGGCCAATGTTCGAACGTTCTGTTCGAGTGTAAAAAGAAAATTGCCATAGTCGTGAACGTTTTCGACTTCCAACGATTCTAAACAATTTTAATCGACTTCCAATAAATTCACTAAACGTCATTTTTAAGTCATCACTCGCCTGAAGACAATTCATGGAAGTCGAAAACTTCGCGACTATAGCAAAATTTCTTTTTACACTGAAACAGAACGTTGGAACATTGGCTGGCCAAATAGAAATAACGGATCGCAACAGAAATAAACAGGAATATATCTATATATCTATAAAAGTGAACGTGTCTGTGTGTCTGTCTGTGTGTCTCTGTATATTTCCCTACGCAATAACTCTGCAAATTTTTAGTCTACAGACTCGGAATTTGATATACAGGGTACTGAGATTTGGGAAAATCGATGTGATCGGTTTTCGGCCAGAAATTTGGCTGTTAAGGGGTCAAATTTCAACGATTCGATCTTTGAGAACTCTACCAAATTCCTCCGACAATTTTGGGTCTAAACACTTCAAATTTTAGATATAGGTTCCTTGGACATGGATCTAACTTAATAACTTGATTTGAGTCCAAATGTAAAGGGGTCATAATAAGGGTCAAAGTTTAAAAAAATTGACCTCTGCTGTCTCTACCAAATTACTCAGACAATTTCTGGTCTAAACATTTGAAATTTTACATAAAGGGTATTCAGAGATAGGGCAAGCTTTTTCATCGGTTTGGGTCGAAAATTTTTAGTTACCAATATATAAATGTATGTATGTATGTATGTATGTATGTATATATGTATGTATGTATGTATGCATGTGTGTATGTATGTATGTATGTATGTCTGCCTAAAACTTTCGACAGAGGCGCGGATTTTACCAAGATGAGTATCGTTTTGAAGTTCGACCGTTCAGACCAAAAATATCGAAAAATTGGCTAAAAACATTAATATCTTCACCTTCAACTGGGTAGTTTTCTTCTGGGGGGGTCACTTTTTTTCGCCAATATTGTCGAAAGTCATCCTCTCCTTTCGATTGTCTAACCTTAATTTAAGCATAAGACACTACCGGTTTGGCGGTGGTCGTAATAGCATACACGTCAGGTTTTTTCTCGTTTTTTTCCTCCTTCGCGATACGGGTTCGAACATGCCTTCCTACTACCACTTTTTTTTTTTTTTACTCAACATACACATCCAAACACCCGGGCAACGCCGGGCTGAAATGCTAGTATATATATATATATATATATATATATATATATATATATATATATATATATATATATATTAAGTAATGTGATTTATAATTTAAAAGTTTTAAAATTTTTAAAATTTAAAAATCAAAATTTAATTAAATTAAAAATCAGTTTCATAAGAAGGAACAACAACAAAGTCAATTATCTGTACGATCGTTTCGGAAATCCGTGCTTTTTATTTGTGGTATACATGAAGTCACGTAGAATAATTATACATAGTTTTTTTGGTAAGCACGGTCTCCTCATCAGCAAATTTAGGAGGATTTCTATTGAATTGAAAAGACACCAAAAATAAACCTAGCATTAAAAGTAAGGCAGATGAATCTGAAAAATTGAAGTAAAAGGTTTGGATATAAAATTTATAAGAAAATTAATAAGGAAATTGGTATAGGTTAGAGATAGAAATGAGTAGAAAAAATATATATATTTTTGAATTTACATAATAAATTTGATTTAAAAATATAT
This sequence comes from Euprymna scolopes, assembly GCF_053919585.1. NCBI lineage: Eukaryota > Metazoa > Mollusca > Cephalopoda > Sepiida > Sepiolidae > Euprymna > Euprymna scolopes. The sequence goes on from NC_136494.1 coordinate 57,035,593, forward strand.
AGATATATAATTACCTTTTGGTTTTTCTTTTTTTGAAATCAGGAACTGTATTTAAAGTAGTCATTTAGATGTTTGCTATAGCTTTTTATTTTATTGAATGATGAATTTTAAAAGGGCGACGCTCGTGCAGTAAATTGTTTCCGTTAGCGTATTTTGATTTAGAGACGCTACAGTTAATATCTATAGAGAGAGAGTTTTTTTTTTTTTTTTTTTTTTTTTTTTTTTTTTTTTTTTTGCAAGTTTTTAAGGGGAGATAATTGTCATGGCTTTATTTATTATTTGATTTACGAGTCTAAGGGCGGTAATTGGTTTAACTTAATTTATTAAAAAAAAAAAAAAAAAAAAAAAAAAAAAAAAATCTATTTTTACTAATGAGTAATTTTTAATGATTTAAGGTGGTTTATATTTATTAAATTTAAACCAACGTTTATGATTACACGATAGAAGCTCGTGTCTTGAATTTACTAGTTTGGTTGTGCTTTTTATATCTTCATATTTTAAAATTTTTACGGTTTCTTTTGTACATAATGTACAAAATTTATATCCTGGTTTATATGATTTGCAAGTCTCAATTATTTGCCATTTTAAGTTGAAAGAAATATTGCTATTTTTTAGTTGCCAAATATAGTTGGATAGAGTAGTTTGGTTTGATAGAGAGTTATTTTTAAAAGAATGTTTGTGCGTTGAAATTCTATGTTTTATTGGGCCAGATGTGGAACCAATATATATTACCTCTTGATTATTATGATTATTTTCCGTTAGGTCTATTGTTGGATTATAATGTGGTGGGTTGGTTAATAATTGATCGGTAGATTGATTTAAGTTGGTGTTATTATTTAATTCGGTAGTTGAGTTATGGCTGTTGATAGGTTCTTGTATATTTGGAGTTTTTGATACTGTGCAGCTATAGATAACATTTTTAATTTTACATGAGCCTTGTAGGGGACATTTATTTTTTCTTCTACAGTTACAGTCCGATGTATTTTGTATAGTTGCATTTTGTAGTTTATTAATTTTATTATTATTAGAGCTAATTATTTTCTGATGAAGGTTAGGCATAGTAGAGTAAGAGACTTTAATTGTGTTCTTATTGAAAATCTTATTATATCTATGGGGGGCTTTAAAGTTCTTATCTAATATTTTAAAAAATTCTCTAGCTATGTTTGTTTCTAGGTTTTTGGAATACGGGGGGTTGAACCATAGGATCTCCTTGTGTCTATTCTTACGTTTGCGGGTTTTAGTTTGTTGTTTATTTATATTATTATCTAATATTTGTAGTTTGGTTTTATCTTTTTTTGTCTCCTGGTTATTTTTCTTAACTCGTATACGGGAAGACATTGCCATATTATATGTTATTACGCTCTTAATAGGTTTATTTTTAATGCAGTTTATGTTTCTATCATTTTCATTTATGAATTTAATTTGTGAATTATATCCAGAGTTTTTAAGGGCTTCATTATAGTATTTTTCATTTTTGGTAAATATTGATTTAGTAGAAGACAGTCTAGAAATTCTTAGAGCGATATTGGGAACTATTGATTTTAATATTGATTTAGGGTGGTTTGATTGATTGTGGACATATAGAAGTGATTGGTTAGGTTTATGGTATGGTTCAAAGGTAGAATTTTCAAGATTTAAGGTTATGTCTAAGAAATTAACAATTTTTTTATTAGGGTCGATTTTTATACTAAGTCCATAATTTTTAAATAATTTATGTAGAGCTTTAATTGCATTTTCATAATTTTTATTAGTAGAATTCGTTATGAAAAGTGCATCATCTCTATATAGCCCTCCTTCAAGTTTGAATTGTTTATGGAGTATACAATGTATTTCATTTAAAAGGAAAAGGCCAACTAGATCAGTGACCTGAGTCGAGTCCGTCGATCCCATTAAAATGTTGAAGTGGTTAGGGGTATTTTTCCTGGTCCAATATTTATTATCAAATGTTATTAAAGACTGTCTAGCTATAAGTATTAGTTTAGTTTCGTCTTGAGTTATATTAGTTAATTTTCGTGCCATTAATAGAGATTTATTAAGTAGGATAGGTGATATAGATTGGTAATATGATTCAATGTCAAAAGAAAGAAATTTAATATTATTTTTATTTTGAATATTAGAAAACCAGTCGATTACTTGGTTTGAAGATTGCCATAGTGGGTATTTTATTATGGATTTAATTTTGGGGATAATTCTATCTAATATGTTTTTACTAACCAGTCCTATATCTGATTTCGAGGGGCAAATGAGTCTAATAGTAGGGTTGATATTGAAGCTGTGTTTGTGGTCTTTTAAAGTAAATCTCGGGGTACCTGGTACTGTTATTTCTGTGTATTTATCTATTTTAAGTTTAGTTAAAATGTTTTTTGCATCATTATTTATTTTATTTAGTGCTGATTTATTAGTAGTTTTATAATTTTTATTAAGTTCTTTATATATTAGATTTTTATATTGTATATAGTCCATTGTGTAGAAATTTCCAGTTTTATCTGCCGGTACTATGAGTTTATTTTGGTGGCTTGTAGAAATAGATTTTGAAAATTTATTTATTTTTTTAAGTGTTGGAGTGATATATTTTTTATTTTTCTTAAACTTAATATTTTTAATCAGGTTGATTAAGTCATTTTCAAAATTTTCAGTGTCTATGTTTCTCTTAGGGTTTTTGTATGTTTTTAGTCTGTAGTATTTCGCTGCTTTTCTTTCTTCATTGTCTTGTCTGAGGATGGTTTCTTTTATTTCTCCAGGTTGGTGGTGTATTGGTTCTGTGGTTTCACTTTGGTAATTATCAAAATGGTAGGCTTTCCATCTCAAGTTCCTTATAAATGTATTTATACTTGTAATTAAGCTGGTTATAAAGGTGTCTTTAGGGGGTATGGGGATGCATTTAGTTGATAATTGTATGTCCTTCTTATGAAACATATCTACAATTACGTATATAAACTCAACCTGTTATAGGGAGCTGATAATTTAAAGGAGATTAGAATAATAGTCTAAAGAGCTAAGTGTATTTTAATGTAATAGTGAAATTACTAGTTTAATTAAAATACAGGAAATGCTCGTTGTAATTTAGATATATAATAAGCTCGATAGTTAAATGTCCTAGAGCTAATTCAATATTAAGTAATGTGATTTATAATTTAAAAGTTTTAAAATTTTTAAAATTTAAAAATCAAAATTTAATTAAATTAAAAATCAGTTTCATAAGAAGGAACAACAACAAAGTCAATTATCTGTACGATCGTTTCGGAAATCCGTGCTTTTTATTTGTGGTATACATGAAGTCACGTAGAATAATTATACATAGTTTTTTTGGTAAGCACGGTCTCCTCATCAGCAAATTTAGGAGGATTTCTATTGAATTGAAAAGACACCAAAAATAAACCTAGCATTAAAAGTAAGGCAGATGAATCTGAAAAATTGAAGTAAAAGGTTTGGATACAACCAAACTAGTAAATTCAAGACACGAGCTTCTATCGTGTAATCATAAACGTTGGTTTAAATTTAATAAATATAAACCACCTTAAATCATTAAAAATTACTCATTAGTAAAAATAGATTTTTTTTTTTTTTTTTTTTTTTTTTTTTTTTTAATAAATTAAGTTAAACCAATTACCGCCCTTAGACTCGTAAATCAAATAATAAATAAAGCCATGACAATTATCTCCCCTTAAAAACTTGCAAAAAAAAAAAAAAAAAAAAAAAAAAAAAAAAAAAACTCTCTCTCTATAGATATTAACTGTAGCGTCTCTAAATCAAAATACGCTAACGGAAACAATTTACTGCACGAGCGTCGCCCTTTTAAAATTCATCATTCAATAAAATAAAAAGCTATAGCAAACATCTAAATGACTACTTTAAATACAGTTCCTGATTTCAAAAAAAGAAAAACCAAAAGGTAATTATATATCTATATATTTTTAAATCAAATTTATTATGTAAATTCAAAAATATATATATTTTTTCTACTCATTTCTATCTCTAACCTATACCAATTTCCTTATTAATTTTCTTATAAATTTTATATCCAAACCTTTTACTTCAATTTTTCAGATTCATCTGCCTTACTTTTAATGCTAGGTTTATTTTTGGTGTCTTTTCAATTCAATAGAAATCCTCCTAAATTTGCTGATGAGGAGACCGTGCTTACCAAAAAAACTATGTATAATTATTCTACGTGACTTCATGTATACCACAAATAAAAAGCACGGATTTCCGAAACGATCGTACAGATAATTGACTTTGTTGTTGTTCCTTCTTATGAAACTGATTTTTAATTTAATTAAATTTTGATTTTTAAATTTTAAAAATTTTAAAACTTTTAAATTATAAATCACATTACTTAATATTGAATTAGCTCTAGGACATTTAACTATCGAGCTTATTATATATCTAAATTACAACGAGCATTTCCTGTATTTTAATTAAACTAGTAATTTCACTATTACATTAAAATACACTTAGCTCTTTAGACTATTATTCTAATCTCCTTTAAATTATCAGCTCCCTATAACAGGTTGAGTTTATATACGTAATTGTAGATATGTTTCATAAGAAGGACATACAATTATCAACTAAATGCATCCCCATACCCCCTAAAGACACCTTTATAACCAGCTTAATTACAAGTATAAATACATTTATAAGGAACTTGAGATGGAAAGCCTACCATTTTGATAATTACCAAAGTGAAACCACAGAACCAATACACCACCAACCTGGAGAAATAAAAGAAACCATCCTCAGACAAGACAATGAAGAAAGAAAAGCAGCGAAATACTACAGACTAAAAACATACAAAAACCCTAAGAGAAACATAGACACTGAAAATTTTGAAAATGACTTAATCAACCTGATTAAAAATATTAAGTTTAAGAAAAATAAAAAATATATCACTCCAACACTTAAAAAAATAAATAAATTTTCAAAATCTATTTCTACAAGCCACCAAAATAAACTCATAGTACCGGCAGATAAAACTGGAAATTTCTACACAATGGACTATATACAATATAAAAATCTAATATATAAAGAACTTAATAAAAATTATAAAACTACTAATAAATCAGCACTAAATAAAATAAATAATGATGCAAAAAACATTTTAACTAAACTTAAAATAGATAAATACACAGAAATAACAGTACCAGGTACCCCGAGATTTACTTTAAAAGACCACAAACACAGCTTCAATATCAACCCTACTATTAGACTCATTTGCCCCTCGAAATCAGATATAGGACTGGTTAGTAAAAACATATTAGATAGAATTATCCCCAAAATTAAATCCATAATAAAATACCCACTATGGCAATCTTCAAACCAAGTAATCGACTGGTTTTCTAATATTCAAAATAAAAATAATATTAAATTTCTTTCTTTTGACATTGAATCATATTACCAATCTATATCACCTATCCTACTTAATAAATCTCTATTAATGGCACGAAAATTAACTAATATAACTCAAGACGAAACTAAACTAATACTTATAGCTAGACAGTCTTTAATAACATTTGATAATAAATATTGGACCAGGAAAAATACCCCTAACCACTTCAACATTTTAATGGGATCGACGGACTCGACTCAGGTCACTGATCTAGTTGGCCTTTTCCTTTTAAATGAAATACATTGTATACTCCATAAACAATTCAAACTTGAAGGAGGGCTATATAGAGATGATGCACTTTTCATAACGAATTCTACTAATAAAAATTATGAAAATGCAATTAAAGCTCTACATAAATTATTTAAAAATTATGGACTTAGTATAAAAATCGACCCTAATAAAAAAATTGTTAATTTCTTAGACATAACCTTAAATCTTGAAAATTCTACCTTTGAACCATACCATAAACCTAACCAATCACTTCTATATGTCCACAATCAATCAAACCACCCTAAATCAATATTAAAATCAATAGTTCCCAATATCGCTCTAAGAATTTCTAGACTGTCTTCTACTAAATCAATATTTACCAAAAATGAAAAATACTATAATGAAGCCCTTAAAAACTCTGGATATAATTCACAAATTAAATTCATAAATGAAAATGATAGAAACATAAACTGCATTAAAAATAAACCTATTAAGAGCGTAATAACATATAATATGGCAATGTCTTCCCGTATACGAGTTAAGAAAAATAACCAGGAGACAAAAAAAGATAAAACCAAACTACAAATATTAGATAATAATATAAATAAACAACAAACTAAAACCCGCAAACGTAAGAATAGACACAAGGAGATCCTATGGTTCAACCCCCCGTATTCCAAAAACCTAGAAACAAACATAGCTAGAGAATTTTTTAAAATATTAGATAAGAACTTTAAAGCCCCCCATAGATATAATAAGATTTTCAATAAGAACACAATTAAAGTCTCTTACTCTACTATGCCTAACCTTCATCAGAAAATAATTAGCTCTAATAATAATAAAATTAATAAACTACAAAATGCAACTATACAAAATACATCGGACTGTAACTGTAGAAGAAAAAATAAATGTCCCCTACAAGGCTCATGTAAAATTAAAAATGTTATCTATAGCTGCACAGTATCAAAAACTCCAAATATACAAGAACCTATCAACAGCCATAACTCAACTACCGAATTAAATAATAACACCAACTTAAATCAATCTACCGATCAATTATTAACCAACCCACCACATTATAATCCAACAATAGACCTAACGGAAAATAATCATAATAATCAAGAGGTAATATATATTGGTTCCACATCTGGCCCAATAAAACATAGAATTTCAACGCACAAACATTCTTTTAAAAATAACTCTCTATCAAACCAAACTACTCTATCCAACTATATTTGGCAACTAAAAAATAGCAATATTTCTTTCAACTTAAAATGGCAAATAATTGAGACTTGCAAATCATATAAACCAGGATATAAATTTTGTACATTATGTACAAAAGAAACCGTAAAAATTTTAAAATATGAAGATATAAAAAGCACAACCAAACTAGTAAATTCAAGACACGAGCTTCTATCGTGTAATCATAAACGTTGGTTTAAATTTAATAAATATAAACCACCTTAAATCATTAAAAATTACTCATTAGTAAAAATAGATTTTTTTTTTTTTTTTTTTTTTTTTTTTTTTTTTTTAATAAATTAAGTTAAACCAATTACCGCCCTTAGACTCGTAAATCAAATAATAAATAAAGCCATGACAATTATCTCCCCTTAAAAACTTGCAAAAAAAAAAAAAAAAAAAAAAAAAAAAAAAAAACTCTCTCTCTATAGATATTAACTGTAGCGTCTCTAAATCAAAATACGCTAACGGAAACAATTTACTGCACGAGCGTCGCCCTTTTAAAATTCATCATTCAATAAAATAAAAAGCTATAGCAAACATCTAAATGACTACTTTAAATACAGTTCCTGATTTCAAAAAAAGAAAAACCAAAAGGTAATTATATATCTATATATTTTTAAATCAAATTTATTATGTAAATTCAAAAATATATATATTTTTTCTACTCATTTCTATCTCTAACCTATACCAATTTCCTTATTAATTTTCTTATAAATTTTATATCCAAACCTTTTACTTCAATTTTTCAGATTCATCTGCCTTACTTTTAATGCTAGGTTTATTTTTGGTGTCTTTTCAATTCAATAGAAATCCTCCTAAATTTGCTGATGAGGAGACCGTGCTTACCAAAAAAACTATGTATAATTATTCTACGTGACTTCATGTATACCACAAATAAAAAGCACGGATTTCCGAAACGATCGTACAGATAATTGACTTTGTTGTTGTTCCTTCTTATGAAACTGATTTTTAATTTAATTAAATTTTGATTTTTAAATTTTAAAAATTTTAAAACTTTTAAATTATAAATCACATTACTTAATATTGAATTAGCTCTAGGACATTTAACTATCGAGCTTATTATATATCTAAATTACAACGAGCATTTCCTGTATTTTAATTAAACTAGTAATTTCACTATTACATTAAAATACACTTAGCTCTTTAGACTATTATTCTAATCTCCTTTAAATTTATATATATATATATATATATACTGATAAATTTGAAATTGGAATGTGCACTGTTATGTTATAACGATCTTTGAATCTAAACCCATGCATTTAGCTTGATATTTATTCTCCATTTCGAAGAGTTCTCATTTATGTTATCATTTTGTAATTTGTCTTTGTGCAGATCTTTTCCATAACAAATTACCTCTATTTATCATGAGTTTCCTGTACTCTTCCTGGATTAGGAAAAATATACAAAAAGTGGACTATTTTTTGGAGAGATACTTATTATTAAAGTAATTCTTGCATTCGAAAATGTCTTAAAGAATTATAATATAATTACAAAATTAATGTCAATGAAATAATCGTCGAATTTCGTCTGGACTCGATTTTAACATTTAATTGCGTTGTGCTGTCCCAGTTTCCAAACTAATGGCGATTATGCTCAGCTACATTATGAAAAACTCGTTCTTTTTATTTTCTCGCCAACGGAAATGAGTTTTCTCTGGCGGGTGCGCGTAGACGACATATATTCAGCAATCTCCGACCTTTACGCTGTTATCAATACAGACAGGCTGTATGTCACTATTAAATATGGCGTCATAATTAACGGTAACATATAGCTACTGTTTTGGGTAGAATAATACTACATTGTAAAACTTAGTTCTTTGTTTCATTTTAAATATTTCACTGTTGTTTTTAATCCTAATTCGAGTTTGAATTTACTTTTTATTATCGCTTTAAATTTATGATACTATTTCCAATAATAAAATTTGGGCTAAATTAGTCATTTTAAATTCTCAAGCGGGTGAAGGAAGCCTCGGCTCAGTCTCGAAAGCCAATGGATACCCTCTGAAGGGTAGCTGTGCGTGTAATTATGAGGCAAGAATTATGCAATCACCAACCACACTTCTCCTGAATCGACACTGCTTGGGTCCAGTGGCAAAGAGAAATTAAGGACGACGGGAAACAATGTATTGATAAGCGGAAAGCACATTAGATCACCTGGAATTCCATTTTAGTACTTGTCACCCATTTTAGTACTGACTAAGCTTAACGTTGCTTAACTTCGATTATCTAACGGCGGCCGATGGCAACGTGATTATGCCGTATAGCGTCATCATTATAAGCTGTATTACTCGAACTCACCTTTTATTAATTTCCTCTCGGTCACTTTGCTACGTAGTTAGAAATTATTTAATATAGAATTGGTAACTAATGTCTTTATTGTGCTTTGACATTGTATGGGGTTGGCTCCAAGTCTCTAAAGTTTTGCCAACTGCCAAACAATAAAGCTTTGTTATGAAAACTACACTAGTGAAAGTTGTATAATTTATATAATTAATAAATATAACACGTTCATATTTTTATTATTGAACACAGTTTAATTCCGCCACATTAGATATACGATATCAGTTTATACTATATATATATATATATAAAACATTAATAATATAACTGAAATACAATATATTATACATAAAATTTACAAGAAACAGCCCCTTTGCTAACAATAAAGAACTATTTACCTTGTGACAACAGTATTATTCTAATACTAATCGATCAAGCAATATCAGTTCAGGTGAGGTCAGGTTGTGCAGCCCCCGTCATTTTACAGAATCCTCGCATAAGAACTTTTTCATGGGATATCGATTGTCCTTCAACACGGAAAGAATACCTCTTCACATGAAAGATATTTAAAAACATATTTTTACCACAGAAGAATAATCGATGTAATCCATTCTTCTGTTACGACGATTCTCACCTCATTTTTTTTAACAAAAAGTTCCTAAACTAAAACTGTTCGCCATACAAAGACTATTTTCATAAAGGTCAAACGTCCACTCTTTTCTGTAGAAAGGTCAAGGGGGGATTGATTGAACGTTCGGCCATTTGCCAATGCTTAGTCGTCAAATGATCGTTTGCCAATTTAACAGTCATTACCAAGAAATGTTGTAAAGGATAAAATGGAACCGCTTCCAAAAGTTGTAAAACTGAAGGGGTCAGGGATAATTTGAATTTGGCCCAAATAAAACAATTCTATTAGCCGCCCGACGCCATATTGACATGAATAATATGATGCGCAGTTCTAATGCGCAGTGGATTAGAATTATGAGAAATATTTATTGTACTCGATTTTTAATAAATCGCTTACTGTTGTTCATTCTTATCTATTAAGTTTTGTCCTTTTGTTCTCTCTTTTTATTTTATTCGTAATTCTCCCGCTTTTTTCAAAATTAAACCTTTTTATTTCTAAGACTTTTCGACGAACACTGTATTTTGCTTGTTTTTCGCGTTCCCCTCAACTGGTATTTTTCCATAGATGTTATGTCCATCGGTCCGAAACTTCAGCTTCTTTACCAGGAGACACATCAATGCAGGATTACTTTTCTGGTGATCAAAACTTGGTTGCTTTTAAGTCTAATGTACAAAAGATGTTGTCATAGGTCGCTCCATAAATAGTCAAAAGTAGATCATACCACTGATAATATTTACCAATTTTATACCATTGATTGTCAATCATTAAAAAAAATAACGGGAACATGTGAAAATTCCATATTCTGTATAATTTACTATGAACCATAATATTTCTTTTTGAAAATAAATGTATCTCAGATTCAATACTATTAAGAAAAATATTGTTCCTGTTGCGAGCTAAATATTCTTTAGATAAATATTCATTAGATAAATATTCTTTAGATAAATATTCTTTAGATAAATATTCATTTAAAATTGTACTGCTTTAGTTGACGTGACAACATGATTTGATTTGGAAAAATAATAAAATTTATAGTAAAAACAATTTTAGACATCTCGACACCTCTACAATGAAGTAGTGGTATTTTGATGTTAGGTTTATTATGGTATTTTCATGGGGGCGCTACAAGTGCAGTAAGTTTATCGGAGCACATTCTCCGGAAGTACATGTAAAATAAATTTAGGGTCTGGATCTATAAGGTTGCAAATTATTTTATTCATCATGGCCAATAGGTAGAGAGAGGTCGGTTTATTGTTTGTGTACCAGATGTGGATTGCAAAATATTTTAGCACGGGCATGTTTCGTTCAAATCATAAAACTTGATCGCTTTTAAAAATGTGTTTAAAAAACAAAAAAAAAATAATAATTATACTCAACATATTTGATCCTATTGAAAATGTTATTTGGTCTTCACGAAAATATCTATATGCAATATATATAATGTAATCCAAATGTAAACCATTTTTACATGTCTAATGTTAGTGCGTAGCAAAATACACACATCTTGTTCAACTGAATGACTTGTGACATCTTATGCTAATACTCTTAGAAAAGGCATAAATTCAATTTCCTTCTTCTCTTCTCGACATGAATTTTAATCAATGTAACATTGAGAGATAGAAGTCAATGCAACAGTACAATCCATTTTAATTTCCGTCAAACCAACAGGAAAATCAATCATCTCTTGTCAGAAGTTCTGAAGTTGGTAAATAAACGGGGAATGAGAGAGAGAGAAAGGAAGGTGAGAGAAGAAAGACGAGAGAAATGCAAATAAAACTGAATTGTTTACTAAGAATAATTCTACCTTTCAAAAATGGATATCAAACAGTGCCGGATTCATGTATCGGTGGGTGCCGATGTCGCTACTGATTTCACATATTTCCATAAGCTTCATGTTCAAGAAAACACATCGTTTCAATGATATGTTGATGATTTAAAAACGCGCCTTACTAAAATTTGGTTTACTTCGCAGCATTATTCCAAACTAGACTGTTTAGCTCGTTAAAAACCTACAAAAGTTATAACCCGTTTATTTAGAATGAGTGCTTTATGCCAAACTAGTAGAGTAAATGTGTTATAGTTGTGACGGATACCTATTAATCCATATTAATCACTATTAATCTTTAACTGTGCGTCGAATGGATACTGTAATACTTAGCTCGCTGAACCGTATCATAACAAAAGTTCATACAAAATTTCAGGGAAAACGAACTAGTAGTTTCTGAGAAAACTTCTAGAATAAATTTGATATTATGATGACTAGTTCCTATTAATACCTAACTATGCATAGAATGAATACCATAATAGTTAGCTTATTGCATCATATCAAACCAAATGCCTATACAAAATTTCAGACAGATCAGACCAGTAGTTTCTGAGAAAAAATGGAACGAAAAGACAGGAAAAATTGACAGACTAGGGGAAATATAATATATATGACCATTTCATATTGCACAAATCTTATAAAGTCTCCTTGGAATTGCAATTCTATCATCTTTTAACTGACAATAATCATTGTTGAATCAATGTTTCAAAATAAAGAAATCCTTCTCTCACTAACATTGACAAATTGAAATGAAAAACGATTTTTATACAAGAAAAAACAAAAGAGCATCATGGGGCAAGACATTTAAATAATTCAGCATGTTTTGCATTGAATATGAATTTGTGCAAGAGATTAACACTCCTGATATCTTTCCATGTTTAATCTAAAAATTGCCCCTCAAAAAAAATTGTTACTTATAAGATTGTAAATACTTTTTACCTTTTTTTTTTAATTTTTTTTATCATTTCGTCATAGTTGGGTATGGTGCATCCTTCCGGATGTTAGACATATATCCACTATCTTATGTATACTAACTGAGAGATATTTTTTAAGATTCCAACCGTCCCTTTGAGTGCAATTGTTTGTATTTTTCTTACACTTGATTCACTGGGTATATTTGCCTAGTAGTTTTTGAAATTCATTTTTATGGGTACAGTTGCTCTTATAATTACTTCAATGATAGAAATCTTCTTTAGTCCAGCTTCTTTTCATGTCGTGCATAAATCCTTGGTATTTTGTTATTTTCCCTTTCACTTCTGTTGAACCCAGCATCATTGGTGATATCTCTTTTCGATTCTTAAAGTGACCTTTACATAATGAAAAGCAGCGAAGTATTTTTTAAAAATTTCGTTTTAATGCTGTTTTTTCGAAAAGGGCTTCCTCTGAAATGTATCCTGTGAAATCGATGCATCTGTGTGTGAAGAATTTTAATCAATATTTTAGCCCGAATATTAAAAATAAACTATATCCCTTAAAAGAGGAGAGTTCTAAAATAAGGGCGATAATCAAAAAAGAAAGTTGTTGTTCCCATGCGATTTTTAATACGATTTGATATAATTGCGTTGTTTATACACGTAAATATTTATAGTGATATACGCTATTTGCAAATAACAATTGACTGACTAAATTCACGATTTTAAGAATGTTTAATTATTAATGATACAAATTGTCTCAAATTTAAAAATCTGTATATTTTTGTCATTTACCTCCAAATAGTGCAAATCTGATCAAACATGGGATCGATATGATGAGTAAATGGTTTCACATTGGTAAAATGATTAACACATAAAATTAAGACATTTACATTTGTAGAGGATCATTTATAAGATACTATTAGAAAAGGTACGCACACTCAATTTCCACTTAATAACTTGTTTTCAGTTATTTACAAAGCGTTGTGATTCGATATCAACAAACTCTGCTGTAGCAATAAGTGCAGCTGTGATAAGAAATGCAAACAGTGCAAAAATATTAGCTCATTCTTGTATAATATCTATTCATAATTAATCATGGGTGTACATTCACTAACATGGTACAACACTCTCCCTCTATACTAGCGCATCAGTACTTCAATGTCCACCACATTAATTGGCTTGGATTCTCTACTTATACAGACACAGCTGGTAGCATAATGCATAGCTTCTCTATATTTCATTTCTTATCACAGACGATAACGTTTCCAACACGTTTCCCAGATCAGCAAGGTCAACAAGCCTCACTTTTAGATCTATTTTTGACCACAGTTCCCGATGATTGTGTAACGAATACCCGTAGCCCACTCGGGAATGCTGATCTCGCTGTGATAATGGTAGAAATCGCTCTTAATTCTCGATCCAAAACTGAAGAGCCATTGCTCAGAACCACAAGGTATTATAAGAAGGCTGACTGGGAAGCCATCAGAGATCTCACCAGAGATGCCTCATGGGGAAACATCATTCCTCTTCCTGCTGAACAGTGCGCAAAAAAGACCGCTGAATGGTTCAAGACGGCAGTTGAGGTACATGTTCCACCGCGAAAATTCTATAGCAGACCCCACTCTCCCCAATGGTTTACTTCTACTTGTGCAACTGCCATTGCTTAAAGGCAACATAAACACCGCAGATTTAACCGACATAAGTCCAGTACAAACAGAGAGAAGTTTATAGAAACTAGAAATAATTGTAAGAAAGAAATAGCGACAGCTAAGAGAGAATATACTGAAACCGCCAGAAAACGCATTGAAGCACAGAAATTAGGAACCCGTGATTTCTGGAAAATCTACAACAGCGTAGTAATTAATGGGCAATCAATAATTCCTCCACTATTGAATAATCATGAGGTTGTTTGCACAGCGACCGAGAAGGCTAACATACTTGCCAGTCGGTTTGCCTCAAACTTCACATTGGACTTAGCAAACCACACCCTCCCTAACTTTCCTTTGCAGACAGACGCCACACTAGTTGATCTTAAAATCACTCCTTCTCACGTGCATGATATCATAAAACACATAGACATCTCAAAAGCATGTGGACCTAATCTAATCCCGTATGTGCTATTAAAAAATGCTCCACTGAGGTTGCTCCAGTCCTCTCCAGTCTTTACAACAAATGACTTAACGAATTTTGCTTTCCTAAATGCTGGAAAACTGCTTCTGTGGTACCAGTTTACAAGAATTCTGGCGAAAGAACTGACCTATTAAATTATCGCCCCATTAGCCCCCTCCCGCTTTTCTCCAAAATATTTGAGTTCATAATTACTCAAGCTTTAGTGTATCACTTTACAGCTGCTAGACTTCTGACTGACCAACAAGATGTTTTTAGACAAGCCCGTTCTACAGCATATATCCTAACTATAATCTATGAAGGCATATACTATACACTGGACAAACTAGTGAGTGTAGAACGGTAGCGCTAGATATATCTAAGGCTTTTGACAGGGTATGGCATGATGGTCTTCTCAGGAAAATCAAATCTTACGGCATCACTGGGCGAATATTTAATATAACAAAATCTTTCCTAAATAAGAGAAGAATCAAGGGGTTTCCTCGACGGTCGTTCATCTAAACAATATGATATAAATGCGGGTGTACCTCAGTGGTCTATTCTTGGACCTTTATTCTTCCTAATATTCATAACTTACTTCCCTGATAAAATTGTTTTTTTTTTAGAGATCCTTAGATGTAAGTAAGCTTTCTACTCTAATAGTTTCTTCCTCCGAACTGCTAAACTTTGGAACTCCCTTCCGGATTCCTGCTTTTCCCAACTGTACTGACATGCAGAAGTTCAAATGTAATGTAAACAGACATCTTGCTGCTGAACTCTCTGCATAGTATCCCTGCAACATTCCCTCGATAGTAGCCTCCTACATCAAAGTGGCACTATGCATTGTTTGGGGTGAAAATGGAATAAAAATGATTACAACTTTATTTCTTGCTGTATTTTAAGAAGTACTAGTTTAACGCATATAAATTCCTCAAATTTAAGATGTCCAAATAGATATGGTTATACATGTTGATGGAAGTGCGTTAATTAGTAACTATTAGCTAATACCTATGATTGCAATACGTTAGCTAGTATATATTGCAAAGATATATATGCCAACTGATGATGAAAAAAAGCAAACCTATAAGACAAGAGGTCATAATAGGGTTAAAAGTATTGACTGTGCTGAATCATGGAACCCGGAAGTTGATGAAGCGAGCAGACGTGACACTTGTTCTTAGGCTGGGCAGACATCTGGGATAAGATAAGAATCTTAATGGGATCCTCAGCCGAGACAAGGTGCATTTTGAAAATGTTGTAAAAAACGTTAATATTTAAGCTTTACCAGCGTTAGTTAAGCAATGGATATTCTATCAATGCAACAGCAATCACCATACTATCATCTTCATGTTTATGATTTTGTTCAATCGCATCCTATTACTTTCAGTTTTCATTTATTCTATGTTAAGCAACACAGATTTGTTTTTCTATTCTGAACATTCTTACGATTCTAGTAGTGTGTATAAGATTTTCTATCTTTTTTATATTTTTGGTTTTAGTCAATAGTTTATGAGGTGGATTATTCTTTTACTTTGTCGTTGAAAATCTTTATTTCGCAAAGTATATTCTGGTTATGTTGATGTAGGTTATCATGGCTATGACAAAGAGTAGTGGAGACTGAGAATTATACTTGAAGCTGCCAATCCGTATTTTGATCTTTGTCAGATGTTGTTCTTAGATTGTCGCTTCCAGGTGCTATGTTTCCATCGATTTCTTTAAAAAGTTGATAATTTTGTTAGATATTTTGCATATCCTAAAGCATTCAATTATTATTACTAGAAGCGGTCCTTCGTCAGTTGCGGTTGCTTTGATCTTGGACTGCTAAATACCAGTCGAGGATCCGTTCTCAACAATCGTATTGACGGAAACTGCGGCATTTCAATGGCTTTTAGTTTGTGGGGTGTCGTATTAGTACGTGGTAATCCAAGGCGATCCACCCTTTCAGGTCTTGCCTCCCCTCTCCTAATCAGGAAATGTTGACAAAATTGTACAGGAAAATTTAATAGGCTAGAGTGCTCTTCCTTTAAAGTGCTGGCTTGACTCTCCTCACCTAGTAAAGTGTGTACATCTTATACTATTTAGTGCAGTTTTGACAAATGCGTAGCTTTTATATAATACTGCTAAGCAGCAGCAACACTAGTAGTAGTAGTAGTAGTAGTAGTAGTAGTAGTAGTAGGCAGTGTGGAAGAGGTGTCATAACTAATATGGTGCTATTTGATGTATATTATGTTGTAACTTATAAATTTCCGTTACACATACAATAAAGTCTTTATTATGATATCTATTATTTTAATACCTATAGTTAAGTGTGTTGAGTCTGATTTGTCGAAATAAGAAGTGTCTATTGAAAGCACTAGATTTAATAGGGGAAACTTGTATCTCTGGAGAAATATTGTAGCTGTAGAACACAATATCTTAAATTGCCGACTCTTAGTTTGCTGCAGAGACTTGTGTACAAATCGATTTTCGAGTAAGTCGATACTTGAGTTTTTTGTTGCTGTGGGGCGAGCGAGTATATTCATTTTTGAGGAGAAGTCAAGAGTTGTTCGGAATATTTCAACTCTGCTTGAGTCCCAACATAACAATACAATTATTCGTGTAGATGTTGAATTTTCCAAATATTTTGATAAACACTAAAAGGAAGGTCCGACGTTACCCAGAATTGATTTAGGGAAATTTCATATATATGTTCTAAATTTCATAAAAATAAGAGATATTTGAATTTTTATGGGAGTTACGTCGGAAGGTAGTTTTGAACTTTGAGATTTCCATTACCTTCCCGGTTAAATTTTACATGAGATTACGATTTTAGAGGGAACACACACACATAACACACACACGATTTAATTCCAAATTATACCCTGCATAAGAATATAAGGAAAATATAAAATTTTAATAAGTCTACGGCCATAATCAATTTAAATAATAATTCTCAGAGCTAAAATAATTTCACCAGTTTTTGTTCATTTTCTCATTATTTTATGGATTTCTGTTCAATATAAGAAAATAAGTAATGCATAATTGGTTGAATATTCAGTTCGTAATAAAGTAGTGGGAAAACTTACCTAGGAAGTGAATGTTACACGGACTAAAACCCTTGGTGTGCTAGGATCGAATCTAGTTCGTTCAACAGAAACATTTTTATCAAACCAACATTTGAACGTGTCTAACCTCCTGAAGAAAAGAAAACATCTTACTTCTTCCGTTGAAGGTTATCTCCATCGAAGAAAAACTACCCAGTCTAATATTGTGTTTCTAAAATATGGTCTACTTTTATCTCCCTTGAATATTAATTTCTCAATCTACATATAAGTATAAATATTATTTGTATGTCTACGAACCTATTATAAATGGAATTAAAAAATTAAATGAATCGCCCTCCTGCATTTATATTTCATAATATTCGGATAACAAAATTCCTCGTATTTTCCAATTCACTGTGCTTATCTTGATTCGATTTTATCACTAATTGTAGTATTGTAATAAAAGTGTTGCATTTCATTAAGTCCAAACTATGAATAATTGCAAATCGAACAAATTAATTATATAGATTTTAATATAAATATTCTTTTATTAATTTCACGGCAATTACATATATATTTCGAAATGCAAGCTTTACGTGATTTTAAGCACTGTTAACAATACTATATATATATATACATATATATATATATATATATTATTACATTTTCACTCCAAACAAGGCACATTGCCACTTTGATGTATGGGGCTACTATTAGGGACACCTCTACAGGGGTACTAAGTGGGGAGTTGGGCAGCAAGATGTCGGTTCACGTTGCACTTGAACTTCTGCATGTCAGTACAGTTGGGGAAGCAGGAACCTGGAAGGGAATTCAAAAGTCTAGCGGTTCTGGGGAAGAAACTACTGGTGTAGAAGGCTCCCTTACATCTAGGGATCTCAACTGTGAAGGGGTGGGATTTTGCTGTTTGTCGGGTTTGTCGGGGGTATTTACGTCGAGGGGGTACAAGTGCTTGCAGTTCGTCGGAACATTCACTGTTAAACTACTTGTAGAACAGGAAAAGGGACGCTACATTTCGTCGATAGGACAGAGGCTGAAGCTTGGATGACAGTTCAGGACGTATTAGGTCGGCGACTCTCTTTTGAACCTTGTCTAGGAGTGAGAGACTAGTAGCAGATGCACCGGCTCAAATATGACAACAATACTCCTTACATGGACGAATGGTGGCCTTATAGAGGTACAGGATACTTTCGGGTGTTAGTAGCTTTCTAGCACGGTAGAGAGAACCTATCTTTTTCGCAGCGGTCCTGGCAATGCTCTCAATGTAATTGTTCCAACTAATGTTTCCTGTGAACGTTAGGTCGAGGATTTTAAAAGATGTGCTTTCAGATAAGGAGTCTTTCGCCATTGCTATTGGTGGTAGACAAGGTTTCTTGTAGTTATTGAAGGAAACAGGTTTAGTCTTGGCAGCATTGAATTTGACCATCCATTTTTGTCTCCATTCCACTACAGATTGGAGGTCATCCTCTAGTGTTTCTTCCATTTCTTTAGATATGTGTTCATTTGTTTTCCTGTCTTGTCTATTATAGAGCGTGGTGGCATTAGCATATATAGCCATCTCACAGACAATTTTGTCAGGGAGGTCATTTATGAATATTAGGAATAATAGAGGTTCAAGGATAGACTCTTGAGGCACTCCCACATTTATATCATATTGTTTAGATGTACGACCATCGAGGACAACCTGGATTTTTCTTTTATCTAAGAGGGATTTAATTATGTTAAGTATTCTTCCAGTGATACCGTATGATCTGATTTTCCTAAGACCTTCATGCCATACCCTGTCAAAAGCCTTAGATATGTCTAAAGCTCCCGATCTACCCTACCCTGCTTTGTCAAGTGAATGGTATATACGCTCAGAGATTACAGTTAGAATGTCTGCTGTGGAACGGGCTTGCCTAAATCCATATTGTTGGTCGGTTAGAAGTTTAGCATCTGTAAGGTGATGGACTAGAGCTTGGTTAATTATGGACTCAATATTTTGGCAAAAAGTGGGAGGAGGCTAATGGGGTGGTAATTTACTGGTTCAGTTCTTTAGCCAGAATTCTTGAAAACTGGTACCACATAAGTAGTTTTCCAGCAGGCAGGAAAGCAAGATTCATTAAGGCATTTGTTGTAAAGTTTGGAGAGGATTGAAGCTACTTCGGCGGAGCATTTTTTAATAGCACAGCCGGGATGAGATCAGGTCTACATGCTTTTGAAGTTTCAAGATTTTTTATGATAGCATGCACCTGAGAAGGGATGATTTTATGATCGTCTAGTGCGGCGTCTGTCCGCAAAATGAAAGTCCGGGAAAGGGTGGTTAGCAGGGTCCAGTGTGGAGTTGGAGGCAAACCGACTGGCAAGCATGTTAGCCTTCTCGGTTGCTGAGCAAACAACCTCATGTTTGTTGGATAGTGGGGGAATTATTGATTGCCCATTATTTACTACACTGTTGTAGATTTTCCAGGAGTCACGAATTCCTAATTTCAATGCGTTTTTTTGGTGATTTCAGTTGATTGTGTCTTAGCTGTCGCTATTTTTTTCTTACAGTAACTTCTGGCTTCTATATACTTCTGTCTGTTTGAACTGAATTTATGTCGGTTAAATCTGCTGTACGCATGCTGCCTTTGCGCGATGGCAACTGTACATGTGGAAGTAAACTATTGGGAAGAGTGAGGTTTTCTATAGAATTTCCGCGTGGGAACAAGTACTTCAACTGCCGTCTTGAACCATTCAGTGGTCTCATTTGCGCACTGTTCAGCAGGAAGTGAAAAGATATTTCGCCATGGGGTGTCTCTGATGAGATCCCTGATGGCTTCCCAGTCAGCCTTTTTATAATACTTTGTTGTTTTGAGGAATGGCGCTTCCATTTTGGCTCTAGAGTTTAGGGTGATTTCAACTAATATCACTACATGATCAGCATTCCCAAGTGAGCTGTGGGCGTTCGTAACACAATCATCAGAAACTGTAGTCAGAAACAGATCTAAAAGTGATGTGTGTTCTTGCTGGTCAGGGAAACGGGTTAGAAACGTAACCATATATATATATATATATATATATATATATATATATATATATATATATATATATATATATATATAAAGCTGTATGTGTGTGTGTGTGTGTGTCTGGTCACGAATAGGCTCCGATATGGTTGACTATTTTTAAAAACTGATTACATATAATGATAGAAGATGTATCGAGACACAGGGATGGGTATGTTTGATCTGGCAGAACGGTGGTTCATTTAAATTGTGGGGTCAGCGTTCGCGCCTGGTCCACAAAGTATGGAAATAAAAAATTAGAAATATATATTTCGAAATGCAAGCTTTTAAAAGAAAACGTTTACAAGTGTTTTTGATATAAATGGACATAATAACAATTTGATAAGTATGTTTTAACCTAAATAGGGATGTTATAATAAAATTGTGGGGTCTGCGTTCGCGCCTGGCCTCCATAGAATGGAAATAGGCACAAACTCTAATAAAGAATTTTCACATCTATCTGCGTAAGTACACTTTAATAATTATGTTTCAGTTTGAAGAAATATGGTATAATAAATTCATGGCGTGTTCGTTCGCGCCTGACCTCCATAGAATGGCAATATGTCACAATGTTTAACAAGGTTTTTAATATAGATCCACAGAATATTGTGATAAGTGTTTCAGTGTGAACAGGTATGGTATAATAAATTACGAGGTTTATCTATTTTATTTTTACTTTCATTATATTTTGCTTTGGTTTTGATACCCCCAAATTCAAAGCTATTTCGTTACAACCCTTCCTTTTCTTAACCTATCATACTTTCATAAATCAGAGTCCATTTTCTGTAGGCTATTTTGAACCCAGTCAACGACGGGTACTTTTGCTAGTATATATATATATATATTGAGAGAGAGCGAGAGAGAGAGAGAGAGAGAGAGAATGTTACTAGTTTTACTTAATACTTGCAGATTTCACTTCATAATTTACCTTGGTCTTACGTGGTCTCTAGTTTGCTAAGTTAATTTTGGACGACGATTATATTTGAGGAACTATGCTGACAATTAATATAACTTGTCCATGAAAGCTACGTTGTAGCAAATAATAAAATGAAGCCTATTAAACGGTTGTGCAATCGAAATAAATGAAGCATTGGGAAATATAAGGTTCACCAGCGAGAAAATGCTAACTTTACATGAACACAAAATCAAAAACAGCATGATTAAATTACAAAAAACGTTTATATAACAAAGTTTACAAAAAGATAAAAATCATTTTTAGTCAGAAATGTTTGTTTGTGAAAGTTTATAAAAGTCGTGGTTTAGGTAGGACAATTTTTCGTTAATAAGCAGACACGAGAAGTTGGGCTGTATATATATATATATATATATATATATATATATATATATACATATATATATATATACATATACATATATATATATATATATATATATATATATATATATATATATATATATATGTCTGTTAATCTGAATATGCGTGTGTAAGTAAAAGATAATGTGGAACTGTATCAGTATGCGTTAGTTTACCGTTTCCTGGTTAGTGCGTGTGTAGATGTGCGCTAATGATATATATATATAGTTTGTCCGTGAGCCTAGAAGTGCTTCTTTCTTGTCGCTACCTTTGTCTAAAGGCACGAGGAGAAAA
The DNA here is from genome assembly GCF_053919585.1 of Euprymna scolopes. Lineage (NCBI taxonomy): Eukaryota > Metazoa > Mollusca > Cephalopoda > Sepiida > Sepiolidae > Euprymna > Euprymna scolopes. Next base: position 57,057,886 of record NC_136494.1, read on the forward strand.
GTGAGCATACATTCTTTGTTCTTCGTGTTGTACTGATTTTGAGAACTCTGATTTAATTGGTCAACTCACTGTTTTATAAGGGTTTATAAGTTTTGATCAGTTTGTAAGATTTGGGACCTAAAACGATATTCATTGGTTGAAAATTATTGAGTTTGGACGTTTTTGTTAATACTCTAACTTGCTTTTGGAAGTGGAGAGAAGAGTGTATCTTAACGAAGCTGAAAAATAAAGAGAATGAATATTTTTACGTTTGTTCGAATTGCATCTTCACACTTTCTTTAAAAATTCCAATCAAATGAAAGAAAATATCTTAATTTAACTCTAGACTTGTTAGGATTACTAATTCTTCTCCATCAATCAAATGAACTTCTCTGACACTGAAATACTCAGCTTAATTTTAAGAATCCATATTGATATTTCAATAGATTTAAACAATGATAATCATCAGATGTCACCTCCAGAAATCCTTAATCCAATAAATGTCTATTTATTTGTAAATATATATATAAATATATATATATATAATATATATATATATATATTTACGTCCCATCCCATCACAAGTTAACGAGTACAAAACTGTCTAACTAGGATGCTAGAGAAAATGTAAGCCTATTTCTATAAAGTGTTTTTTTTTCTTTTTTTCTGCGTTTCATACATATTCGTTTGTTTTTTCTTTTGTTTTTAAACTTTCAAGTTTACAACGTGTCGTCATTCATTTGTAAATGTTTTATCATCTGCTACACATAGCCTCTTATTTGGCTTCATCCCTTTTTTCTTCGTTAACCTTTTTACTCCCAACACTGAAAGGAAAAAATAAAAGACAGTTAAAAAAGCAAATTCGTGTTTGGTGATGTTTTTCTCTCGTTTCGCTTTCTTTTTTCAACTCGTGATAATCCAGTCCTATTCTTTTGAAATAATATTTTCAAAAAATTGAAAAACAAATATCAAATCAGACAATATTCGCTGTTTGAAATGAATTCAGAAAGTAATCCTTGCTCTAAGATTTTTTCTTTAAATCACCAGAAATTATAATTTATATAGGAAGATGAAATTACTTGTGTAATTCTATGATTTAATCTTAATATTATTGCAAACGCTGGCAAAGCATACTTTTTCGTCGTTTTGAAGAGTGTGCACACTAATGCGTTATATAATTTCTACCGTCCCCGTGACGACAAACTTTTCACATTCCTTTTGTATAATTCGGAACACATCAGGTGCGTGTTTTTCTTTTAATTAAGATTGAATAATGGCATTAATGAATCATGCGCAGTCAAACTTGAACATTCATAAAGCTAATGAAAAAAATGACATAAAATAACATAATCAAAAGAAAGTTTTTGTAAAGAAATAATTGTTTACAACTTAAAAATAATTAAATTCCCTTGGATAAAAGCAGCCTTCTTGTTTATATTGCAAACAATACTTATACTTTTATTGGTTCTTATGTTCGTTCTCTTCCTCTCTCACTCTTTATATATACATGTGTGTGTGTGCGTGTGTGTGTGTGTGTGTGTGTGAGAGAGAGATAGAATTAAAAGAAAAACACAACACAAACTTAGCTCAATATATTATGAATTTATTTCAACCCCCTACGGGCATTCTCAAATGAGAAGAGTCTATCAGATAAGCATCTGACTTAAAAGTGAGAAAGAACGTTACAATGTTTTTTGTATTTATTAGAAAAAAATGGAAAAAGCAGTAGTAAAAGTGGGAGAAAGATAGTAGGAATCATATAGAGTTGAGAAAAAAACTAAAGTAGAGACAAAAAGACAGCGGGGAGGAAAGGGTGAGATAATTGAGGCTGTTTAAGGAGATGAAGAAGAGGCATAAGTTTGAAAAAGACACAGTGAAAAAACAAAAACAATGACAAAGGAAGAAATATCGGGCGCGTAACTTAGAAAAACCTCAAGCCGGTTGACATCTGATTAATTTCAAGTTATGTTTAGATTCATGAATTACAGCAATTTTTTTAAATGCATATGTATGCATGTACTTGTAATTTTACGGCGTTTTTTTTATAATAGTTCTCTTTTACGTATAAAAATGCAATCATCAGCATAAGATATTTTAATTATGAAAATTAAAATTATATGAAAGTAAAACAGTGGTTACTTCTAAAAATTACATTACAAGACTTTACTTCAAATTATACGAAATGACAATGGTATATAAATAGGTAGGAACTGCACTCGACATAATCGATATTTTCAGAGATCCAACAAAACTATTATAACTGATTTCATATTTTCTCTCTATTTGACTTTATATATTTTCAACAGCATTTATGTTTAGTAAGTTGTTTTAGAGTCAAATATGGAAATAAAATCTCATTAAACAATTAAAACTGTAAAATTACCTTTTTAATGCAATAAATAAACTGGTTATATTTAGTCTAATAAAATAAAAATAATTTAAGGAAAATTATTACAAAGTTATTTGTTACATATAGCATTAAAATAAAAAAAATCAGTAATTGCGGTTTGAATTTTCCATATTTGTCAATTTTTTTATAATCTTAAAAACATAAAAATATAAGGAATAATAATCTTTCAATCTCTATAAACTATTACACAACTATATCTGTTACGAGAACAGATCCCCTGTTCTTGTAAGTAAGTAAACATGAGATCGGATAGTCCGAGAATTCGAACCTGGAAAGCTAGGTTTGGAATTAAGATTCAGGAGAATTCCGATTATTAGATTTAAAATAAATAGCAGATATGTTTGTTGAAAAGGAAGTCGTTGTTTAAAAATTTTATCGTGAAAGGAATTTGAAAACGAAAAATAGCAAATGTTTAACATATTGAAAAATAGGTTGGACCAAAAATAGGTTAGAGAATTCTTGTTGGAGATATGTGTGAACAGGCACGTGAGTTCAGGACACGTTGTTGGCCATGCAATGATGTCATGGCGAAGAGATGAGCTCTCAATATAGTTGGAGTTTTAGTGATACAAACAGACAGAGAGTCAGGAGAGGGTCGGGGGAGTCGGACAGGCAGAGCTGACATTGGTCAGAAAGAATTTCCCTTTGGAAGCGAAAGGTTAGAAGTTGAAATCATGTAGTTGCTTTGAATTCCTTGTTGACAGGTCGAAGAAATAAAGAACGTCATTATTTTGTAACTGCCGTCTTGTGTTGTGTCATTCTACCAAAACAAAGGTATTGTGAATCATTTATATGAACTTTGTGTATAAACCATTTTAAGTACTGTGTCTCCATCATCTTAAGAAATGTCTTCCTCTTTATCAAGAAATAATGACTGTCCCATCCTGTGATGAAAGAACTGATAATCCTCATATAATATATGCTATAGAAACAAGCACATAACTGTATAAATGTATCTCTTAGATCCCTTCCTCATCCAATTGTATTACATGTCTCTTTAAAATGTACCCTGCCTCTCTTTTTATATATACCCCATCTCTCTCTCTCTCTCTCTCTCTCTCTCTCTCTCTCCCTCTCTCTCTCTCTCTCTCCAGAATATGAACTCAATTACAAATATGAAATATACGTCATCTTAATAAGACTACTGCATAACATATGTTCTATATAGAATGTCAAATAATATAATGATATTTTGTTGCAGTTATAGTATTCCATACTTGGCAGCACATTTGTTGAACTTATTAGCATATCTGATCGGAAGTTGAATTGTAATTCGGATGTTACTTTCGGTAATATCCATGCAATTTTTAATAAAAAAATGTATTTTTATATAAAATCAACCCATTCAGTGAATTTCAAATCCTAGCATTGCGTGCGTGATTGTTGAATAATTTAATTTATTTATTTTACTATTCGTTGTAATTACCTTACCTTAATGTTTCAGTGTTATTTACATCTTGGTTGTTCACGACCATTAAAAATCTACGACCTTCTTCAGGTCCCTTATTCTCATAGGTAATAACATTTTGGGAAATTTTGATTTAAACTATAAATAATGTCATATACACGCCACTGTAAAAAGCATCGTAGAATAGTAAAACGCTGTCTATGTGAGGTTTTGTGATGAAAGAAATATAAAAGAAACGATCATTTTATGCAAATTCTAAATGATGTGAACGGATTCTATCATCATGAATTTATACTCCTATTAATTTGTTTTGTTTTTTTTTGTTGTTCTTGTTGTGTGTATTGATATTCATATTAAAAAAAAACTTTTTTATTTATTTAAAAAGAAAATACAACTTTGTTATACATGGGTCGTTGAATTGCATTCATCTGCAAAAGATCTATCTAATTTTTATATTCTTTTAAACATCTATTTTAATTCATTCCGTATTAGTTTTTTCGGTTTTCTTATGGAATGATCATCATCAGTTAACTATTACGTATAATAATATTCATGCAGATATTTTCTTTCTGTATGTATTTATGTATGCGTTTATATATTTATTTTTAAAAACTTTGCCTACCAAACTCCTCTGTAAGTTGTTTGGTCTATAGACATGAAACTTAGTATATAGGGTATTGGAACCCATGAGAAACTTTATATTTGAGTTTTAGGTATGGAAAATCGTTGCAAAAGTGTGAAGATTTTAAAAAAATGGAATTTGCCAGATAAAGATTGAACGACAGCATTACAAATATGCATGCGTAACGTAATTGCTAATGGCTCATGTTTTAATTTTTAACCATGCAGAAAACTCAGGAATTAACATCAAAGGAAAAAGTAAATTGTAGGCTAAACGTTTTGGTTTGGATTCTCGAGTCATTTTTTTTTTTTTTTTTACTTTTTAAATAATTACTTTATATTGGGTCCAATATAATATAATAATAAATACGAAATCTGGATTAATCAAAATATCATATTTAAGCTAATCTTACGAACGGGCAATGCCGGACAATGCCGGGCGGTTTGCTAGTAAGTAATAAAATGCCCTGGTTTTACTAGAACTTGGGCGTTTTGTCTGGGGGGGGGTTCTTTGTTTGTTTTTAGTTTTTGTTTTTTTTTTGTTTTTGGTTTTTCTTTTTGTTTTGTTTTTTATTTTTGTTTGTTTTTTTTTTTGTTTTTTTTTTGTTTTTTGTTTTTTGTTTTTTTGTTGTTTTTTTTTGTTTTTTTTTTTTTTTGGTGGCGCAAGTATTTTTAGTGAGGCAATGTTTCAAAATATACACACAGTTCTTGCTTTTCCTTTGTTTGGTGTTATTTATCGTTTCCTTCACCGTAAATTTAACTGAAAACTAGGAAGAATTCATTCATGAATATATCTTAGCTTACGTTATTTGTTTTTCTCCTTGGCCTACTGTCGAATATAAATTGAAGAAAGTTTGAAAGTACAAGGACCGACATTATTTTATATGGCAACAGTCAAGATAGTCCATAACGAAAATTAAGTAAAAAAAGAAAATGACTTCACATATTTTTAAAAAGCTATAGCTGGAACTAATTGTATGCGTTTCAGTGTAAATTTAAATAAAGTATTATCTAATAGTTTATACCGTATCTGGAAATTTCAATAACGTATACGGTTTTATAGCTAGTAGGAAGAAAAATATTTGCAATTTAGTTGGAAAAAATACGGTATTTGATATTTACATAGAAGAGTGAGTAATCACGGTGAATAATTTCGTGTTTTTAGGGGGGGGGGCAACAAGAAAAACATTATAAATTATATTTTAAAGCAAAACTAATTCGTTGTTTTGAACTAATGTCAAATAACCTACGTTTTTGGCTGATTATCAGAAATGTCTAACTTAGTTTATTGAAAAAGATGGTATGATGTCTTCAGGTTAATGTGTTATTTTAATTTCTTTAAATGTATGAAATACACATGCAATTTTAAAAAGTACCATTTAGATTTACGAGACATTTGAACTCGACTACTAGTTTCGTAAACCAACTGCTTTAATAATATGTACTTTGCCTTTTCTGCAAACCAATTACACATGTTTCCTTTTGTGTGTAAAAACAGACACATTCCCAGAATGCGATAACTATATATATATATATATATATATATATATATATATATATATATATAAAGCTGAATGTCTGTGTGTGTGTCTAGTCACGAATAGGCTCTATATGGTTGACTATTTAAAAAAAAAACTAATTACATATAATGATAGAAGATGTATCGAGACACAGGAATGGGTATGTTTGATCTGGCAGAACAGTGGTTCATTAAAATTGTGGGGTCTGCGTTCGCGCCTGGTCCACAAAGTATGGAAATAAAAAATTTAAAAATAAAAAAAAAACGTTTACAAGTGTTTTTGATATAGATGTACATAAGAATACTTTGATAAGTATGTTTTAACTTAAATAGGGATGATATAGTAAAATTGTGGGGTCTGTTGTCCGCGCCTGCCCTCCATAGAATGGAAATAGGCACAAACTTTAATAAAGAATTTTCATATCTATCTGCGTAAGTACACTTTGATAATTATATTTCAGTTTAAAGAAATATGGTATGATAAAATTATGGCGTGTTCGTTCGCGCCTGACCTCCATAGAATGGAAATATGTCACAATGTTTAACAAGGTTTCTTTTTAATATAGATCCACAGAATATTGTGATAAGTGTTTCAGTGTGAATAGGTATGGTACAATAAATTATGGGGTTTATCTATTTTATTTTTACTTTCATCATATTTTGCTTTAGTTTTGATACCTCCAAATTCGAAGCTATTTCTTTACAACCCTTCCTTTTCATAACCTATCATACTTTCATAAATTAGAGTCAATTTTCTGTAGGCTATTTTGAACCCAGTCAACGACGGGTACTTTTGCTAGTATATATATATATATATATATATATATATATACATATATATATATATATATATATATAGCTTGTTTATTATACACACATTATTGGTTACATATGTGCATACGTGTTTTAGTGGAATTATAATTCAAGGAGACTACCTCATCAGACAAAAAAAGGGGAGCGACATTGAAAAATTTTTAACTATCGTTACTTTTGGTGGGAGGGGGTCTGATGAGGTGGTTTCTTTGAATTAAGATTTCACTGAAACATGTATGCACATATGTAACCAATAATGTGTGTATGATATACTGTGTCGGCAAAAAGAAAGTCCGCACTTGTAATTTTTTTAAAAACTGCAAATTTAAGCTAAATTTAATATAAGTTTTTAAACAATCTATACCTCATTTGATTTGCCTTTTATTCCTCTATAATTTTACCTGTTCATATTTGACTGTTAATTGAAATATTCTAGTTTTCACGTCAATTTAAAAAAATAACTTCAAATTGAGGAGGCAAAAAGAAAATTTGCAGCAACAAATTCGCTTAAAACCAGCTTAAATTATCGCCCCTTAAATTAGTTTAAAATATCCATTAACAGGCAACAAAGTATCTATAATCGTAATTGTTGTTCTTCCAGGTTATACAACGTAACATTTAGTCCATATTCAACAATTTCTCTTAGTGAACGTCAGATCATTAATCTTCACCTTTCTGGTTTATTCACTTTAGAAATCGGTCGCAGATTGAAATGTGATAAGAAAACGGTACGAAAGAATGTGCAAAAGCACCAAAACATCGACAGTGTTCGTGATGACCCTAAATCTGGTCGTACTAGAGTTACTTTTAACAGGGAAGACAATGCTATCAAGATCCACAGTTTAAGAAACAGATTTGAAACGGCCACCCAAATCCAACAACAGTGTAATCTTGTTAAAAAGTGCTCTCTTTCTACTGTCAAGAACAGATTAAATGAATTTAATTTGCGAGGATATGTTGCAAGACGCATGTCAATGATTTCTGTAAAGAACAGAAAGCGCCGTCTGGACATATTGGTCAAAAGTGCATTTTAGCGACGAAAGCAAGTTCAATAGGCTAGACAGTGGTGGTAGGCAGTATATCTGTCGGAGGAAAGACGAAGAATTTCAGTTTCAATGCTGCAAGGTGGTTGAGGTTCAGTTTTTTTTTGTGGGGCATCAGTAGTACCAATGGTTCAGGGCGTATAGTTCGCTTGCAAGGACGAATTAATCTGACCAAGTACGTTAATATGTTAACTGAGCATTTTTTTTACCCTAATTTTGTCGGAATTTGGATGATAATTCCATCTTCATACAGGATAATGCTCCTATTCACACAGCTGGCAATGTCAACAGGTTCCTGGAAGAGCATGATATTCCGTGTTTCGATTGGCTTGCATAATCTCCAAACCTCAATCCTATCGGAAAAGTATAGCATTACATCAACCAACAGCTACGCAATTATAAAAGTTAAAATTTAGAAGAACTTTAGAAACAAAATAAAGAAAAGTGGGATACTCTTACCCCGGATTATTGCTGTACTCTAATTCAAGGAATTCCTAAAAGCTTGCAGGCTGTCAAATTGCAGAAAGGCTATGCTACTAAATATTAACTAGTTTATTGTGTTCCTTTTGTGTTTGTGTTGCGCTAATGTTCTGAGGTTACATTTAAATAACAATTTTCCATTGTGCATACTTTCTTTTTGCCTCCTCAATTTAAAATTATTTTTTTTTAATTGACGTGAACACTAGAATATTTCAATTAAAATTCAAATATGAACAGGTAAAATTATAGAAGAATAAAAGGTCAATTAAATGAGGTATATTTTGTTTAAACAGTTACATTAAATTTAGCTTAAATTTGCAGTTTTTGAAAAAATTGCAAGCCCGGACTTTCTTTTTGCTGCATGTGCAGAGACTATATAGCAGCTCTATCCTCCATTGAGCCCTCTTTAATAATCACACGGGTTTCCTTGGATTTACCTTTAAGAAACCAATTTATACAACCATTATATATGTGTGTGTGTGTGTGTGTGTGTGTGTGTGTGTGTGTGTGTGTGTGTGCGTGTGTGTGTGTGTGTGTGTGTGTGTGTGTGTGTGTGTGTGCGTGTGTGTGGTTTTTGCGATACCTCTTGAATGAATTCAATAATTTATGAAAGTGCATTTTTACCTAAATGCGAGTTTGGAATAATTTTCCCTTTAACCAATTTGGTACCCCCACATGGGGAGCGACATATATATAATTTTTAAAATATAATTATCCACTGAAATGTGTTTCGTCGTTTACGATGCTGAATGGCTGAATCTAGCGAGATTTGAATCTCATTCAGCCATTCTTATGAGTCAGAGACGACGAAACACATGTCAGTGGATAATTATATTTTAAAAATTATATATATATATATATATATATATATATATATATATATATATATAGAGATATAGATATATGTATATATATATATATATATATATATATATATATTATGTTGAGAAGAAAGTTCTTAAGTAACTTTTACTTTCGATTTCAATCGATGTATTTTCAAATAAGTTTTTGTTATAATACCTTTACTTTATATATCATTTTAATAGTCGTTATGCACTCTTTCTAATTATTTAAAGTATTATCGTCCTAAAAGAACTGTTTTCTTTTCAGAACGTTAATACAAGATGGAAAAAAATAATTTTCACATTTTTTTTCAATTCAAGCTAGGCCGAAAAGTTGCTGAAACAGCTCGCGATATCAACGAAGCGTTTGACCCAGGAACCACTACTGAACGCACGGCACAATGGTGGTTTAAGAAATTTCGTGGCAGCGACAAGAGTCTTGAGGATGATGAGCCTAATGGTCGGCCATCGGATGTTCACAACGATCAATTAAAACCTTTAGTCGAAGCACGTGCACATATTCGAGAATTTGCTCCTAAAGTAGACGTGACGTATATGATGATTTCCAACCACTTGAGAGATTGAAAAGACAAGAAACCTGATAAATGGGTGATTCACGAACGGCAACCTAAAGAGACACCGTTATGAACGACATTTCTCGAAGCCAGAGTTGCACCAAAAGAAGCTCATGCTGATTGTTTGGTGGTCTGCGACCTGTCTCTTCCATTATAGTTTTTGTTCTTTTTTTTTTATGCAGGCGAAATCATTACGGCGGAAAAGTACTGTCAATAAATGAATGAAATGCATCAGAAACTTCGACAACAACACCTAGCATTAGCCAACAGAAAATTCCCAATTCTCCTTCACGACAATGGCAGACCGCATGTTGCTAAACCGACATTGCAGAAGTTGAACAAATTGGGCTACGAAACTCTGCCTGATCCGCCATATTCTCCAGACTTCACACCTATCGACTACCACTTTTTCAAGCATAACGGCAATATTCTGCGTGAGAAATGCTTCAAAAACCTAAGCGATATTAAAAACGCCTTCAGCGACTTTATTGCCGCCAGAACGAAAGAATTTTGCATTACTGGCATGAATACACTCGTTCTGTGTTGGCAAAAAGGAGTTGATTTTTTAGCTTATTTCGATTAATAAATGTTTGTTTGAGCCGAGATATTTTCATCTGAATTTAAAACTTAAAACCCGCAATAAATTTCTTATCAACCTGATAGAGAGAGTGTGAAAGAGAGAGATAGAAATAGATAGGTATGAATTTTAAAACTTTTAAAAATAAGTTTTAAAAAAAATAATTGCACATCTATAAAGAAACATCTGAGGGGGTATAAACGCATGACCCGTTTCTCAAAACCAAACACTTTTTAATTATTCATATTTTTTACAATAAATAATTTTAAATATTGCAAAAAGATTGAAAGTATAAAAGTTTTTGCGTATCGCTTTACGACTTAACTAATCGTAAAGCGATACACATTCTATCAAAAACTAATATATTTTAAATAACATAAAAATGGAAACGCGACTTTGATTTGAAAGATCTGGAACAATGCTATCATTATGTAAACATGAATAAAAGGGGAATCATGGCACCCGATTTCTGGAAAAAGAAACTATTAATTCTTAATAATTCAGCGTTTAGACTTTATTTCCCCCGCTCTCTGTAGAACTAAAAACTGCTCCATCCTTTCCCCACCACTCTTCTCAATTCTTGCCTTATTTTCTCGAACATATACTTAAATTCCAATGGCAGAATGGTCTGTGTCTTTATAAATAAAGACATTTCCTTGATCACGCTTTATAGGAGTCTCGATATCCACGTTTCGATTTAGACAAACATCAATTTATTTTTGTTTTTAATATTTTTCGTTCTCACTTTCCGCTTCACTAATAAATGTTTTCCCTTAATTCTAGTTTTAAATCATTCTATCTCGTTTTCCAATTTATATTATAGAATACTCAAATCAATAGTTTGCAGATCACATGTTTTAGTTTAGTATTAATCATGCAAAATTTTATTAGTTTATAACTAATAAAACAATTCAGTGATGTTTTTGTCAAATCCACGCCAATATAAATACCAGAAAAACGTCCATTACAGACAAGTAAAATGATTTCATTGAATAGAACAGTTTGATAAAGAACAAAAAGCATACACAGATTAAAATAGTTTCTTATAAGCAAAAGAATATCACTATGAGCAATAATATCTATTAAACCATTTCCGTACAGAAACAAAGTGAGATATAGCGAACAAATAAAATCCTCATTCATTTATCTTCCATCGAGAGCAGATTTAGACACAAGGTAGGCTTGTAATGTCGGGAAAATCCAACTCCCCTAAAATAGGAACTCTGGATTGAGACAAAGTAAAAATTGCCTGCCTTTGTTAGGAATGATTTCTTTTTTATTGACAGTTAAATTCTAGTATCAAAAAATAGTAACTTTTCATAAAGCGTCTCATTTCGGAGATTTTTTCATTTTTTTTAAAATAATTTTACTAGTTTTGCAAGCTCAGTTTTTCTTGATTAAAACAATATATCTCGATCTCAATAGATGACCCAACGAATCACTTTTTCGACTATTTAAACGTTCAAATACCATTTCACTGTTTTATTCTTTTATGTATCTACGATGTACAAGAATCTCGTATATATCTCTTTATTTTTTTCATTCAATTTATACGAAAATTATAAATCATATCATGAATACAAGCGTACAGTATCCAATGCATGCATTCACTCATTTTTATCAAGTCCAACGCTCACTCTACTTTTCATGTATATTATCTCTTCTGACATTTCCTTATCTTTCTTCTCAATCATCCAATTTTTTTTCAATTGCTTCCATTCTATAGTCTATTTTTTTACAAAAAATGTATGTATTATATGTATTATTTTAAAAATTCAATGGTTTATCTTTGATCTCTTCTAAGAATTACCTATTTTTCTGATATCATTCCATGATAATCTCTTTCTGTTTTATTGAAAAAATATGGTGAAAGTTCTCATGGTGTATTTATTTAATACTAACTGTACTTATACTATATTTAATACTTATACAGCGCTGCATGGAATACACTGAAATCGTTTAGTTTTTAATTTTTATTTGGGTTCGCAATTTTTCAATTAAAGTAAATATATTTCTACTATATTCTTCAATTTGAAATGAGTTATCCTCCTTCTTGATTTTTGTTAAATTTGAAATATGTTAGAAATAAATAGATAAAAGCAATAAAAATCAATAACTTAAAATGATTTTGATTTTGTGCCTCCTTTTGTGTTTAAAACATGAGAAAAAAACTTCAAAAAGAATAGATGAATCTACCGGCGAAGAGCATTTTTCAGTGTTATGCAACGTGACAGTTTAACGAGTTTAACAGGCGAATTCTTTAAATCGAGATAATGACTGTATGACAATAGAACGATAATGAATTACGCCACGCATAACAGTTGAAGTACGTTACAAAGTTTCATATGCGACACCTATAAAAAATATAAAGCCACAACATTATAGTTTTAAATAAATTGAGTAATATTAAATGAAAACATAATTTCTGCAATAGTTTTATTTAGAAATTCTTGGCATTAAATACAGCGGATATCAACATTTTATTTGGTAAAAAACAGTTCAGTTCACGCATGGATAGTTGACATAATCGTATATAAATATTCGTTCAAAATAGAAGACGTTGGACTGATAATCTAAACACCTGTGTCTTTTCACACACGCTGTACTGTACATCTTTCTTGTTTGTTTCTTATTTCTATGTTTTTCTTTTCTTTTTATATTTTGTTTCTGACTTTTTCCCAACCACATTTTGTTCCGTTCGATTCTTCTACACTTCTACAGTTGATATTTAATTACTATATAAAAATAAAGTTATGTTTTTCTTCTGGGCGAAAACAGAAAAAAGTATAATGTGTGAAACTAAAACAACATTTTTCCTTCTTTTTCCTAGTTAAACTTTCTCCATATATTCGATTATTTTTTTCTTTCCATTTTCTTAATCATATATATATATATATATATATATATATATATATATATATATATATATATATATATATATATATATATAACTCAAATTACCTTGTAACGATGTATGTAACCCACTTTCCGGTTTACGACATCCGGTTGCGCATGCGCGCATGATCTGCGCACTGAAATATTAACGTTATTATTTCGAAATTATTATTTCATATGGGAAGAGTGGGATTTAAAATAACTTAAACGTAATACAGAAATGAACGATGTAAAAAAAAGCAGATATATCAAAATTTGAATTTAACTATAATAAGTATTATGGTATCTGTTCAGTGCACATTTACCTCTAATATGGTCAACCACTTATAATTCAGTAACTGTAATTTTCAAAAATAATCAATTATATTAAACAGAACAACTCATAGAAATCTATCTATATACTTTTTTCATTTTAATGTACTTTCATAGAAATGTTTCTGTTGTGTAAAAAAAACTATTTTCTTTACGTCACAAGTGTCATGCTCATACATGAATTCCATAGCAATTATAACATACTGACCCAACGGGTTACGGGTAGTCTAGTATATATATATATATATATATATATATATATATATATATATATATATATATACACCACTTATATATACTACATATATGTATATAAATAATAGAATATATATATAATTATATATATGCATATATATATGACACCTATCATGCAATTTTTCTTTTCATGTAGGTATATATATTTATATAATTTTGCTTATACCGATAGTCACTTACATGTTAACCGTCATATATATATATATATATATATATATATATATATATATATATATATGTTTGTGTGTGTATACATACATATATATATATATATATATATATATTCAAAGTTAGAGAAGTGCTCGATACAGTAATAGAGATGAATATGTTTTTTTTTATTTTACAAGCCCAACTATTGACTTAATCTATTACAATTGTTTCCGCAGAAAAATGACTTACTGTTTGCTTCATCAGACGGAAAATGTAAAAAAATACATATATATATATATATATATATATATATATATATATATATATATATATATATATATATATTTAAGGAACCGACAATATTCTTCAGACACTTTAGTATTCGACTTTCCGAGTACCATAGAGTGGCGAAATTCCTTCAATAGAAAAACATAAATATATAAAGACAATACCTGTAATAAAAAATGGAAGAACATAAATTAGGTAAGGAGAAATATTTAATTTCCATCATTTTTTACAAAACACATGCGACATTATTTTTCGGACATCGTTGAAAAACTGTCAATATTCTGTAATATCACCTTTCTTCTCAATAAAATTTATCAATCTCTCTTCATAATGATCACACATATGCACAATAGCATCTCTACGTGTTTCTATTAGTTGTATTTTGGCATCTAGTATTCGTTCCCATAGTTGAGCCGCTTTCGTTATTTCAAGTATATCATAGACAAGGCGCGCAAGCAATTCCCAAACATTTTCCATTAAATTTAGAGTTGTCTTGCTGTAAAACGAAATCATTCCCCATCTCTCTTCTTATCCTTGATAGGGCTTTCTCGTCCAGCAACTTTTGTAGCTTTCGCTGTTCTGTCGTCCTTTCAGCCACTCCAACCATATATTTTCATTAGCAAAGATCATACCCCAAACCATTACTCCTCCTCTTCCTCCCATCTGTCGTTTGTTCAGAACAAACGGGCTCAATCCTTCTCGTAAAAGTACACAATCCAACCGGACCCATCAAACTTGAAACGCTTTTCATCAGTAAATATAACCTTATTAAAGTCAACATGCTTTGTTAACCACCTTTTACCATTCTCCAGTCTTGCTCCGTTGTGTTTCTTTGTAAGTGTAATTTTTTTTTAGCCTTTGCATACTTTAAAACAATCCTATGCAGCGTTCTTTGTACTGTTCGGACATTTACATCCAATTCACATTTCTCCTTCACTTTTCTTGCTGTAACTTTTTCTCCAGATGTCAAAAGTAATGTCACATTCCTCTTCATTCTCTTTTCAGTCCTTTTGCCAATTATATCTTTTTCGTCCTCTATTCTTTTTTCGTTCGGAGTTTGTCTTCAGCATGTATTCGACCGTTGATTTCGACAGCTTCACATCCATGGCGATTCTTGTGATGCTGAGGCTATCTTCCCACTTTTTCCGTGCCAAACAAACGACTTCTTTGAATGCATTTTACGTCATTAACCTTAATTGTTTTGCCAGTAAAATAGAATAGATAATTGATTCTAATGATGGCAGCTAAGTGTACAAGCAGAAAACTTGCATGCAGCATGAACATAGCTCTTAATAAAATGTCATGTCCGAAAAATAGTGTCGCGCAAGTTTTCGCAAAAATCACAAAAAACTAAAATTATTAAAGCCAAACTAAAAAAATTATTACTCTAATAGTGGATTTTCACTCTTCAATTACGTTCTTACAAGTTCAAAAGTCTTTGACACTAGTAACCACCTTGAAGAACTTTTTTTTAAGTGTCCGGCCATTGTATATATATATATTTTAAAGTGTCGGACCATTGTATATATATATATATATATATATATATATATATATATATATATATATATATATATATTCTTATTATGTCTCGGCAGTCGTGTGAAAAGCATATCTTATTTTTCTTTTATTAATATTATTGGAATTTCCTCCTTTTCTTTTCTTTGTACATATTTGTGAATTATTCCATGGATTTCGGCCTTTTGGATTATTTTGGACCATCTTCCAATTACGTTATTTCCTTGGATTTTACTTGTGCAAATGGAAACTCAATTAATGTTCTTGGAGTTATATTTTGGGATTTTACCGTCATTGGATTATTTACCATTCACCAGATTATCCATTCATGTGTAATCACCTTTTTCTTCGCCATATTCCCTCTGGTTACCTTTTTTGTTATCAAGTAAGATCTTTGACTTAATGTAGTTTCATCAAATACTTTTGTATGCAAAATCCGATCCAGCATTTTGCTAATTCCTACCTTCTAACGAGAAGGGAAGTATTTTTTCGAAACTCCGCGGATTAAGGACTATCCACTTATCAAGTGTTTCCTTTTCAGATTAAATATGTTTTTAACTCTTTTTCAAAGTGGTTTTTAACATGTTTTATTAACTGTTTGCTCTTATATATATATATATATATATATATATATATATATATATATATATATATATATTATTTTATTGCATTTCACCCCAAGCAAGGCACAGTGCCACTTTGATGTAGGGGCTAATATGTGGGCATAATTGCAGTGATACTATATAGGGAGTTGAGTGGCACAATGTCTGTTTACATTACCCTTGAACTTCTGAATGACAGTAAAGTCGAGGAAGCATTAACCCGGAAGGAAATTTCAAAATCTAGCAATTCTGAAAAAGAAACTATTAGAGTAGAAGGCTTTATGGAATCTGGAGATCTCTACTGTAGAGGGGTGGGATTTTGCTGCTTGTCGGATTTGTCGGGGGCATTTACGTCGAAAGGGTACAAGGGGTCGTAGTTCATCGGAGCATCTACTATCAAAATACTAATAAAAAAAGGCAGAGGTGTGCAACATTTCGTCAATTGGAGAAAGGCTGTAATTTAACTGACAGTTCGGGACCTACTAGGTTGGCAACTCTCTTTTTAACCCTGTCCAGGAGTAAGAGACTGTCAGCAGGTGCACCAGCCCAAATGTGACAACAATATTCCATACATGGACGAATTGTGACCTTGTAAAGGTACGGGATACTTTCAGGTATAAGTAACTTTCTAGCACGGTAAATAGAGCCCACCTGTCTCGCAGCACACACACATACACACACACACACACACACATATGTATATATATATATATATATATATATATATATATATGATAGTTGCTAATATTTATATACACACACACACATATATATACGTGTGTGTGTGCGCGTGTGTGTGTATATATATAGCAACTATCATGCAACTGATTACCATTATGAGCAAAATTACAGGTTCAAAGATAGCATAGAACGTAAACTTTGTTTATATTTAAACCCAACGAAATATAGAAATGGTTTGTCTGAATTAACGTGAAGTCAAAAAAGTATATACTGACCTGAACTTCTGTAATATTATAAATGAGTTTTAAATTTAAATTCAATAATCAAGAACTCTATTAGATTTCTTTCGACCAAATAGAGCCAAAAATTATATGTCTGTGAGTGTTGAATATTTTGCTAGTAAATCTTATGGCTTTATTAAAACTATTATAAAATATATGCGTATGGAGTGCAGTTTATTGGCAAATCGCCATTAAACCTGTTATTTTAGATTTCTTAAATATTTGTTAGTTTGTGCGTTTGTTTGTTTTGTTTCATATCATTAAACAGGTCAATTACTAGAAACTAAACTATGAATACCGTGCAATGAACTCAAAGAATATTATTGTACTCGAGTATTCTCCCTATTCATCTAAACTGTGACATTTCTTTTCCTTAAGCTTAAATTCATCATGAGGAAGACACATTCTTAAGATGTGGAAACAATCAAGTCATGTGAAAATTGTATATGAGGAATATATGCAACTGTAAACATGCACAATGCTGCATGTTAAAGTGAAGTGCATAGATGCATGCTGCAGATGATAGGCTTGCAATAGGAAAATATTTAACTAAGTGGAAATATTGATTGATATCTTTTAAATAATAATGTCTTGCATGCTGAGAAATCGGACCATTTGAAGTCCTATGAAATTATATCATCTCTAAATAATAGACATTTTTAAAGGCTTTACGTCCATTAATAAAATATCCGATCAGTAATCTTGTTGTGTGACGATTATATATATATATATATATATATATATATATATATATATATATATATATATATATATATATATATATAATTACGCAAAGCGTAATTAGTTTGGTTTCTGTTTGTCTGAGAGAAAAGAGAATGTTTTGTTTGATTGGAATAGAATTCTTCCTGATTGCAAGTCTGACGTTAACTAAAAAACAAAGAACTATTCTAATATCTCAACATAAAACATTATTACAATTCTAAAAGTTGTGATTTTATTATGAAGAAAAATAGGTTTATAATAACGGTGATGAATACAATATTTTTGATATGATAACCAGTTTCAAAATAAAACACCGAATTCGGGCGAAGACAACATCCAAAAGATCACAGCCTGTGCAGTAAACGCACACAAACACAAGTCTATACCAAAAAACATA
Organism: Euprymna scolopes; assembly: GCF_053919585.1. NCBI lineage: Eukaryota > Metazoa > Mollusca > Cephalopoda > Sepiida > Sepiolidae > Euprymna > Euprymna scolopes. Next base: position 57,076,255 of record NC_136494.1, read on the forward strand.
TTTCTTTCGGTGGAAAAGTGGTAGATAAAGAAGTTGCATTATACTCTAAATGGTTAATTACTTATTTTATTGATATTTATTAGTAATAAAACGCCATGTATTGAAATATTGTAAGATTTGGCAGCGATTTAGCACTCTGCCCGCATCGTACAATAATATTTTAAATATCAAATTCTCACATATTGAAAGTTTTGGAAGTTATTAAGCACTCGTCCAAAAACCGACTCATAAGTATTTTTGAATACGATTTCTAAAGAATATTCAATTCCAAAATTACAGACACCATAAGTGAGGTATTCTAACAGTTGTGTGAGGCTACACAACAAAATTACTTGATAATGATGAGCTGTTTTATCATCGGGCATTAAACCTTACTGAAAACGAAGTCGTATCTAGAGTTGATATTAATTCCATAGGATTTCAAGTGGTCTGTTTTCTTAGTATATGATATATAAAGCATTATAAAATGTAATATATATATACGTATATACATATATATATATATATATATCATGATGTATAAGGTATTATATTTGGGCATCATTTTAAAAGTTTTTGCAGCCAATGAAAAGAGCGTCGCTTTGTAGGCACAAATAGTATATATAGTCATCCACAAACGGCTTTTCAGTGTTGATAGAATTGGCAAGTGTTTTACGCTGAGCATCGAAATCTCAAATGTCAGATCATACTCAACTGTGATATATGGATAATGACTTGGGTATGACACTAATTTTCGATACCTATAACAAAAAATACAAGTAAAAACTAGTAAAATGAAATTAACTCATCTTAATTTTTACTCGATGTTGAAAAAGAAGGACCAGGGTTTATATCACATGTAAACATTATTTTACACTCATAAAACTGGCTAAATTTGATTGGAACATCGCAAAATGACAAAACATTATAAAATAATAAAAATCACAATGGCGACAAATTTTTCGACAAAGAGGCAAATCAGTACAATATTCATTATACCTTGTTTAAGTTTCTGTGCAATCATTAGTCAAGTGGAATATAGTAGCAAAAGTATTACTTTTTTGGCTTGAAACATTATATAGGTGTGTACATCTAAAACAACGTATCATATTTAAGCAGGCAACACCTAAAACAATTAACTTCCGGTATCTATGGACGGCCCTAAGTGACAATTTTTCTTTGTCGATAACAATTTATTAATATTCAATATCGTACTTTGTACCGCAAAAATAATATCAAAATTATTTCTATTAAATTCCTATTTATTCTATGAAATATATTTTTTTTTAAATTTCTTTAACTAAACATTATTTAAATTTTAACTAAATTCTTAAATTAATATTATCGGAAACTTATTTTCAATTCTAAATTTGTGCATGGACTTATAAACTAAAAGTCACTTTTTACTTACTATTAACAGATTGCAAAATCAGCCGTGCAGAAGTAACTCTGAACTCTCTAATAATGGACAAACAAGTAATGTGGGTTACGTGAAAATTTTTATTAGAGGAACATATTAGTTTTCCATAGAAAAAATTATTCACGTTCGATTTCTAAATATATTTATATTTGCTCATTGACAAAAAACTGCTTCGATTTAAAAGAAAAAAATAATTTTTAACAGCAAGATTGTCTGTTTATTCATAAGTTTCAAGAGTAAATCTTCCACATTTTTCATAAAGTCTGAAAAATTCAATCTTTAAAAAAATGAAATTATTTCGGAAATATTTTGAAATTACACAAGCGAAGATTTTAAAATGTAAATGATACACAATAAAAGTCTCGTAATACGTAAATAAGTTTAATATATTGTCCAAACTCCATTTTCGAAAAAAATCGAGAAAAATCGTATAAATCGGCAATTATTAAATGTATTTTATTTCATCACTCCAGTATATAAAAAATAAGATATAAACTCCCCACTCCTCAAAAAAAACTTCCGATAAAATCGCGTTAGGGAGGGGGCTAAATATGAGAATTTTTTTGTATATTATTTTATTTATTTTATATATAGTTCAGCTTTTGTTAAATAAATATGTCTGTAAAAAATTAATGAAATCTGTCAAATATTTCATTCTTGAGAGAATTTTAAAAATCGCGCTGTTTATGTCGAAATATGTAAAATAACATTCGATTCTATTTTTCCTGTTTTAACTTTAGGAGGGATTTTTTGAAAATTCTCCGGTTTACGGAGAATAAAAAAATATGAGATTTGTTTCGAATCTTTCCTCTTGATAATACAGCAAAAAATTACAATGAATCGATTTTATTTTACAAGTTTTGACTGTTATTATTCTCTATGGGGGTTACAAATTCCGCCTTTATTAGTGCCATACCTATAATGACTTGAGGTTGATGTATAACAATATACTACGGTGTATAAACCATTTTCTGATTAACAGAGTAATTGCTATCAGAATTTAAAGTAAAAAATTATTTTCGGTTGGTAGGTTAAATATGTATGATTAAGAAACCTGTTGAAGATGGGTACTTCATCTAGTGAAAATATTTAAGAAATGAGGAAAATATGAAAACAATCGATGCGGAAACCCACGTAAATATAATAGAAAGAGGAAAGAAAATGTTGGTGAACGAATACAAAGAAATTTAAAAAGAATGGCCATCAGAAAAAGAAATAGAAAGGGTGGGTAATTAATATCACTATTTGAAAAGAAAAAGAAAGAATGAATGGAAAGTGAAAAAAGAAGTGTATACAAACGTAAAAGGTACGCCGTAAAATAGGAGAGAGAGAAGTTGAAGTCGCTAGTGTGTTCGTGTTAAAGTCAAGACTAACATCGTATGATAAATTTCAGTTTGTCTCGGCGTCAGATAAATTCAGCATAGCAACGAAATTCTTTGGCAAGGACATCACTGCAGCAAAAGTATCGGTCGATTCAATGAGATTATGTGTCGTAATAACAGCCAAAAATGTACCCAACAGATAACTGGTTATTGCATTATTGTTGTTGTTGTTGTTGTTGTTGTTGTTGCTATTATTATTATTATTATTATTATTATTATTATTATTATTATTATTATTATTATTATTATTAAACTCATCTATTAGGTAAAACAGAATTAGTTTATATTCTCTTTATCAATTTGATAATTATTTCTAACCAGTGATATGCAAAGGGGGTGCTAGGGGTGCCCAAGAACCTGCCCTTTTGCTCCTGTTTTAAAAGTACCCTTTTTCAGAGGAATGTATAATAGGTCTATGCCCACCGAGAAAAAAGTTCTGCACGTCACTTATTCTAACGTACGTTGTTTCTTACTAAATAAGTCACCAATTATTAAAGTAAAAAGCTACTCGAGGATAAGGTTTAATATGATCGATACATTTAAAGATTGGTAATAACGAATACTGTAAGAGGATTGAAAATAGTGAATGAAATCAATAAAAATTACTTATAAACAATTTTTACGACAAACATTTACTAAGATTAGAGTTAATGATAGCCATGTTGTAACCATCAGGGAAGCCGTCTTGTGAGAACATGTTCCACGAGTGAGATATTTTGTTCATTAAAAATTATGTTTGATGATAACAGAGGGAGAAATGAATTGTACTAGAAGATGAGTTCTTCCTCTGGAAGTTTTTATTTTTTTTTAACATTTTTATTTTATCGATTGATTTATTAAAGGGGGCTAATCGGCATTTATGAGATACTAGCGGGGCTACCCGGCGTTGCTCGGGACCGTATAAACAATGAAAAAATTGAATTTGGTTTTGTAATATATTTATTATTATTATGAGAGAGGAATTTTGTATGTTTATGTATCATTTGCTATTTCGAGCAAAAGAATATTTTACCTACATAAGACGGGTATTACACATATGAAATAATTGTATCTTTCCTAGGGTAGGTAATTTACAGCATGTATATGCAAGGACAGGTAATATGCAACACATTTATCTCATCAAATCCCAAGCGATGCCAGGTATTTTGCTAATATATATTCTCACCTATTTCATTCAATCCCGGGCAACGCTGGGTGTTTTGCTAGTATATATCTCAATCAATCTCATGAAATCCTGGGCGACGCAAGGTATTCTGTTCGTATATATTTCGATCAATCTAATTCAATCCAAGGCAACGCCAAGTATTCTGCTAGTATATATTTGCATCTATCTCATTACATCCCAGGTGACCATGTATTCTGCTTGCATACATTTGCATGTATCTCATTGAATCCAGGGTGACTCCTAGTAATCTGTAAGTATACATGTTGACGTATCTCGTTGAATCCCATAATTCTTGGATTGTTACACATTTCGACAATTTAACCCACATTATCGCTCACCTGTCTAAAATAATAACGTAAAGACATTGTCTTGGCTCGTTTTTCATTACAAACACATCATCAAAATAACTCACATTTAATCATTTTTCATAATTTTTGGATATGTTACTAATTTCAACAACCATGGCTACATGATTTAAGTTACATTATCGCCTCCACTCTTACTAAAATAAAAACATTGATACATAGGCTATGGTATGTTACTAATTTCTGCTATCATTTTTTATGAGTACATCCACATTATCGCCCCCTTCTATCACTATAATAATAACTTTTAGACATTGTATGGCTGGTTATTTCATTACAAACCCACCAACAAAGTAACTCACATCATATCATTTTTCATAATTCTTGGATATGTTACTAATTTCGACGATTATTTTTAGTGAAGTAACCCAAATAATCGCCACCTCTTGCTAAAATAATAACTTTCATAAATTGTCTGGTATATCTACTTTATTATGAATATACCAATCAAATAACTCACATTTCATCATTTTTCATAATTTTTGGATATGTTGCTAATTTCAAACATCATTTTTTCTGAGTTCAATCACATAATCCCTCTCCTGTTACTAAAATAATACCTTTGAGACATTTCTAAGCTGTTTATTTCATTACAAACACATCAATAAAGTACCTCACATTTCATCATTTTTCATAATTCTTGGATATGTTATGAATTTCGACAATCAAATTTAATGAGTGCGCACATATAATCGCCCAATTCTTATTAAAATCATAAATTTGCTACATTGACTGGGCTGTTTATTTCATTATAAACACACCAATCAAATAACTAAAACTTCATTTTTAATAATTCTTGGATATGTTACTAATTTCGACAATAAGTTTTCAAGAGTGAACCCACATTATCGACACCTATTACTAAAATAATAACTTTCAGACATTGTATGGCTGTTTTTTTTTTCATTACAAACACACCTATCAAGTTACTCACATTTTACCATTTTTCATAATTCTTGGATATGTTACTAATTTTGAGAATTATTTTTAATAAAGTAACCCAAATAATCGCCCCCCTCATTAACCGACACGATCCCGTTCCTCTTACAAAGATAACAACATTGAAACATCTTCTAGCCTGTCTATTTCATTACTTACACACCAATCAAATAACTCACATTTAATCATGTTTCATAATTCTTGGATATGTTACTAATTTCGACATTGTTTGTGATTTAATCCGCATAATCGACCCCCTCTTACTAAAATACTAACTTTCAGACAATATTTGGGCTGTTTATTTCATTATAAACGCACCAATCAAATAACTTACATTTAATAACTTTTCAGACTTCTTGGATATGATACTAATTTCGACAATCGTTTTTCATGATTTAACCCACATAATCCCCTCTACTCTAACTAAAATAATAACTTTGAGACATTGTCTCTGGTTATTTCATGAAAACCCCCAATCAAATAACACATTTTATTATTTTTCATAATTCTTAGATATGTTACTAATTTTGACAATCGTTTTTCATTATTTAACCCACATAATCCCCTCTCCTCTTGCTAAACAATAACTTTGAGACATTGTTTTGCTGGTTATTTCATTATAAACACACCGATCAAATAACTTACATTTTATCATTTTTCATAATTCTTGGATAGGTTACTAATTTCAGAAAATCATTTTGCATGATTTAAGACACATAATCGCTCCTCTCTTACTAAAACACCAATCATGCGACAATGTCTGGGGTGTCTATTTCATTACAAACACACAAATCAAATAACTAACATTTCATAATTTTTCATAATTCTTGGATATGTTACTAATTTCGACAATCGTTTATAGTGATTTAACCGACACAATCTCCTTCTTCTTGCTAAAATAATAACTTTGAGTTACTGTCTTGGGTGGTAATTACATTACAAACACACCAATCAAATAACACACATTTAATCATGTTTCATAATTCTTGAATATGTTACTAATTTCGACAATTATGTTACATGAGTTAACCCACATAATCTCCTTCCTCTTACTAAAGTAATACATTTGAGACATTTGAGACATTACAAACACGCCAATCACAAAACACACATTTCATCCTTTTTCACTTTTCTTGGATATGTTACTAATTTCAACAATCATTTTTAATGATATTACCCACATATTCGACCGACTCTTACCAAAATATTAACTTTAAGACTATATCTGGGCTGTTAATTTCATTATAAATCATGTTTCATGAGTTACCCAACATTATCGCCCACCTCTTACTAAAATAATACAGTTGAGGCATTGTCTGGGTTGTCTATTTCATTACTAACACACTTATAAAATTACTCATATGCCATCATTTTTCATAATTCTTGAATATTTTACTAATTTCGATAATCATTTTTCTTGATTTAACACTAACTATAGCCCAGGTCTTACTAAAATAATAACTTTAATACATCATCATGGCTTTCTATCTCATTAAGAACACACCAAACAAATAACTCAAATTTACTCACTTTTCATAATTCTTGGATATGTTACTAATTTTACGATCATTTTTTATCATGTAAACCACATAATTAACCCCCTCTTACTAAAATAATCACTTTCAGACTATATATGGTCTGTTTATTTCATTATAAACACATATAGCTTACATTTAATCACTTTTCATATTTCTTGAGTATGTGGCTAATTTCGACAATCGTTTTTCATGATTTAACCCACATAATCCCCTTCCTCTTACTAAAATAATAACTTTGAGACATTGTCTGGCTAGGTTTTTTTTTTTCATTACAAACACACCAATCAAATAACTCGCGGTTCATCATTTTTCATAATTCTTGGATATGTTACTTATTTGGACAATAATTTTTCATGATTTTACAACATAATCGCCCCATCTTCCTATATATGGTATTCTGTTCTCACAAATATCCACCTATCTCATCCGAACCCCCCCCCCCGTATTCTCTTAGGAAACAACCCACCTATCTCATCCAATCCAAGGCAATGTCGGGTATTTTGCTAGTACGTATATCCACCTTTCTTATACAATCATCGGCAATGCTTGATATTCTGCTAGCGGAGGTCACTTACATGTTATAACAATGGTTGTATATTATTCTAATGGTATTCAACAATGAAGTTACATGCCACGGAGGTCTCTTGCATAATCTAATGGTAGTCGACAAATAAGTTACATTTAGGGGAAGTCACACGCATATTATAACAATGATTCTATATTTATGTAATGATATTACCTATTGCTTAACTTTCGTGATCTGTATGAGTCATTTGTTAATCCCATGTAGTCACCCATCCTAGAATGACCAGACTACATATTGCTTAACTTTCGTGATCTGCATAAGTCATTTGGTAATCCCAAGTAGTTACCCATCCTAAAATTACCAGACTACGTATTGCTTAACGTTCGTAATCTGCATTAGTCATTTGGTAATCCCAAGTAGTCACCCATCCTAGAATGACCAGGCTATGTATTGCTTAACTTGCATGATCTGCATAAGTCATTTTGTAATCCCATATAGTCACCCATCCTAGAATGGCAAGACTATTTATTGCTTAACGTTCGTGATCTGCATAAGTCATTTGGTAATCCCAAGTAGTCACCCATCCTAGAATGACCAGACTATGTATTGCTTAACTTTTGTGACCTGCATAAGTCATTTGGTTATCCCAAGAAATCACATATCCTAGAATGACCAGACTATGTATTGCTTAACTTTCGTGATTCCCAAGTAGTCACCTATCCTTGAATGGGCAGACTATGTATTGCTTAACTTTCGTGAATTGCATAAATCATTTGGAAATCTCAAGTAGTCACCCATCCTAGAATGACCAGACTATGTATTACTTAACTTTCGTGATCTGCATGAGTCATTTGGTAATCCTAAGTAAGTCACCCATCCTAAAATGACCAGACTATGTATTGCTTAACTTTCGTGATCTGCATGAGTCATTTGGTAATCCAAAGTAGTCACCCATGCTAGAATGACCAGAGTGTGTATTGCTTAACTTTTGTGATATGCATAAGTCATTTGGTAGTCCCAAGTAGTCACCCATTCAAGAAACACCAGACTATGTATTGCTTAACTTCCGTGATCTGCATAAGTCATTTGGTAATCCCAAATAGTCCCCATGCTAGAATGCCCACACTATTTATTGCTTAACTTTCGTGATCCGCAAAAGTCATTTGGTAATCTCAAGTAGTAACCCACCTTAGAATGAGCAGACTATGATGATCTGCATGAGTCATTTGGTAATCCTAAGTAAGTAACCCATCTCAGAATGACCAGACTATGTATTGCTTAACTTTCGTGACTGCATAAGTCATTTGGTAATCCCAAGTAAGTCACCCATCCTATAATGACCGGACTATGTATTGCTTAACTTTCGTCATCTGCATAAGTCATTGGGTAATCCTCAAGTAGTCACCCATCCTCGAATGACCAGACTATGTATTGCTTAACTTTCATGATCTGCATAAGTCATTTAGTAATCCCAAGTAGTCACCCTTCCTAGAATGACCAGACTATATATTGCTTAACTTTCGTGATCTGCATAAGTCATTTAGTAATCCCACTTAGTCACCCATGCTATAATAACCAGACTACATATTGCTTAACTTCAGTGATCTGCATAAGTCATTTGGTAATCCCAAGTAGTCACCCATCTTAGAATGACCAGACTATGTATTGCTTTAACTTTCGTGATCTGCATAAGTAATTTGGTACTCCAAAGTAGTCACCCAGCCTAGAATGACCAGACTATGTATTGCTTAACTTTCGTGATCTGCATAAGTAATTTGGTACTCCAAAGTAGTCACCCAGCCTAGAATGACCAGACTATGTATTGCTTAACTTTCATGATCTACATAAGTCATTTGGTAATCCCATATAGTCACCCATCCTAGAATGACCAGACTATGTATTGCTAAACTTTCGTGATCTGCAAAAAAATTTGGTACTCCCATGAAGTTATCCATCCTAGTATGACCAGACTATGACCAAGTGTTCAAGTCATGTTGAAGATCTTACTGGTGTACTTTTGACGGTCCTATTTTAATCAGAACTGTAATAAAGGGTTCAGATAGGACACCATTATTATTTACTAACAGGATTATACGGCGTTGTCTGGGGCCATGGGAAAACAAAATAGAAGATTTTTAAAAAAAAGTGTGTGTAACATAATTTTATTAAAACTTCCATCTTTCTAACTATTTCTATATTTCGCTTTCTCTATTCCTTATTTATTCACGCCCATCCCCCAACTGCCTTTCACCTCTGGCCAGTCCATTCTTCTATTTTTGATGTATTGAAAATTATAATAATGTAAGCTATTCACCTCTCCTATATGTAATAGATACCATTGGAAATGCTTGAAAAAACCGACCCCCTCCAGACACAACCTGACCCAGTTGATCTCCGATTAATGAATAAACTTTGTTTAATTTTATATATTATTTATCTAGGATAATGCTGATCAAGCAATATATATTGCAATTGTGTGTGTGCGTGCGTACGCATGCGTATGCATGTGTGCGCATGCGTATGCGTGTATTGTAAATGTAGGTGTGCTATATATATGTTGAAGAGTATTCAGTATTTGTGATAGAGCTACTGTAGATCCAAGTTTTTGCTCGACAAAACTTTTTTCTCTTTGCGTTCTTCAGGCCATGGGATTATCTCTCTCTGCGTGATTTCTCTCTCTTTCTCTATTACGCACCTACACGCTTTTTTTCTCTCTTTCTTGCTCTTTCATTACCGCATGTTTTTGGGTTTTTTTTACCAAGCTTCCTTTGAACACATTTTATTTCAAACTAACATTGCAACAACAAAACAACCTCGTCACTTAACCAATACAATATATAATAAAACTCAAAAGTACAATACATGAAATAACTCATGTTCGGCATTAAATGCTATTGATTTGGATATAGTAAACATTAATAACACCTGAAAAAGGGTTCACGAAATTAATCGGTTTATCATCGTTGATCTAAAATTGTCAAAAGGGATCACACCTGTCAAGACAATTCAATAGAAGAATGCACTGAAACACTTAATCTTAAATGACAACAACAACAAAAAAAAACACAATAACGTATGGAATAGGTTCGAGATCTAATTACAAACTGTGTACAATATCAATTCTTTACAACAAATGTCTTGTTTATGCTTTTTTATTCTTGCGCATTGTTTATTCATTTAAACACACTTTTCCTTAAAGAGGTCAAGAGATACGAGCGGTATAATGGATACCTTAGCTGACTGTGGAATTATCGAAGCAGGATATGATCTATTGCTTTTATTTTATTCAATTCGAACGCTTTATTTTCATTGTAATTTTTATAGTTATTATAATTAGATACTCACACAATTTTATGTGGAAAACTGTGTTTAGTCTTGGCATAGGGTTTTTTTTTTTCAATTAAAAAACAGAATGACAAACAGATAGGGACACAAAAAATATACCATAGTTGTTACTAGTAGTGCTGTCTTTTCGAAACTCGTGCCCAAGTAGTTGAAAAAAATACAATGCAGACAAAATCGTCCGATGGAAAATTGTTTCGTGAGAAACAATGATGGCGGTATTAGAATTATATTTATAGACTCAAGAAGATTCCTCTTCGGAATAAAATGGCCGACAGCACGTCTTGGTAATACCATGTCAAGTAATATCGATTAGTTAAGTGCAAACAGAAATATGACTGTCTATCTTTGAGTTACAGTGGGTGATAAAACTTTTATTAGGGATGAGGCCGACGGTTATTTCAAGAATTGTAAGGAAGTCTGATTAAAATCATAACAGTCAGAAATTGGCATCACATTTACCCTGATAGACGTCGGCGTTAAAGTCGCCAATCAATTTATAGCCCTTCCCTTCCTATTCTCTCTCTCTCTCTCTCTCTCTCTCTCTCTCTCACACACACACACACACACACACACACACTCTCTCTCTCTCTCTCTTTACTTATATTATGTATTGTCACTTTAAAGTAATGTTTGTTTGATACTCGACTTCAGACTTGAGTAGAACTGCATTTGAAAAATCGATTTTCGATTTAGACTAGCCTACCAATTACATCGTTTATCGTTTTCTATTTCATAGCATACGTCATATTCGATGCCCAATTGCATGCTTATGCATAATACGGACCCTGCTGAAATAATAACGACAAATGTTGTCAGCTATTATGAATTTAAATTTACAATCTCATACACAATACCATATAAACTAATTGACCATCAGAGCTAACAAATAGGACGGTTCGTATTTTGCGTAAGTACGAAGTTTTCCTTGATTGACTCAATTGGGAACAAAACACCACATTGATAATATCCGCTTTTGAGCGACGGGCACGGCCTACGTAAAGTGTTTGTAAAACAGTTGTAAAGCAAGCGACTACCCTTAAAGGCCCAACTGTAACCGCCAGTGACCGCCACTGATCGTCAATGACCGCCAATGATCGCCAATGACCGGAAGAAACCCACAGTATCAGCAGTAATTGATAGCGCCCGGCAGGGGCGACCAGTACAATGAAATGACAGTAGCAAATTTTTTAAATATGTTGCCCGAGACTCGATGACAACAATGCCTACCACTGGATGTCAGTACCATACACAGGATGACAGTGCATGAATATTGAAGATAGGCAATTGCATTTAAGAGCAGTCCAATGAGCCTCGACCCTGGTAATGATCAGTAGTGACTGACAATGACCAAAAACAAGTACCCGCCAAAAACGCATATGACTACAAGCACTGACTGCTAGGAACGATCAGTGCCCAACAATGCCCAAATTCCAGTGCCTAACAATATCAAAAAATTAAAGACAGACGATTTTAGTTCAGAGCAGGGCAACACTGATCATAAACGCCAATGACAGTCAAAAATTTCAGCTACTTGCTTGACAGTGGAAGCCCACGGATTATATATATATATATATATATATATATATATATATATATATATATATATATATATATATATAAGTGAAAGTGTATGTTTGTCTGTCTGTCTGCCTGTGTACATTTCTCTACACAATATCCCTGTCAATTCAGTCTACAAACTCGAAATTTGATATACAGGATACTGATATTTGGGAAAATCTTTGTGATTGGTTTTCGGCCAGAAATTTGGCTGTTAAAGGGTCAAAGTTCAACGATTTCACCTTTGAACTCTACTAAACACTTCCGCCAATCTTGGGTCTAAACACTTTAAATTTTAGATATAGGTTCATTGGATCTAACGTAATTACTTGATTTGAGCCCAAAACAATAAATGTTAAGGGGTCATAATAGGGACCAAATTTTTTAAAAAATTGACCGCTTTTTTTTTTTTTTTTGCTCAACATACACCTCCAAATACCCGGACAACGACGGGCTGAAACGCCAGTATATATATATATATATATATATATATATATATATATATATATATATATATATCGTCATCCACATACAGTACTGTTTCGTTGTATCGCAACTCATCAGTGCGGCTAGGCAAACACTTTTCCTCAGCCGTGGATTGAACCTACAACCGTCGCATTGACAGTCGGCGGCTCTCACCATTCGGCTACGAATCAGTGCCGTAAATATCTCTCATAGAGTGTGTATTAAATTCACACCTTCCCGTTGCACAGTGCTCAAACCATCAGCTTGTTTACAAACAAATTAATAGTGGGCTTCGCTTAATCGCTTTTAAATACGCGTCGGGTGAAAATATATTTACAAAGTGCTCAACCCAAAGAGGGGGGGGGCTTTAATTAATTTAACTATATATACATATATATATATGCACATTGATATAGCTTCTTTATTTACATTGATATAAATATGTTGCACTGTCGCTAATATATATTCTACTAAAATAACTGATTATCTTCTCATGTACTATGTTTATATATTTTTTGTTGCTCTTGAAAAAACATAAAACAGTGGATGAAACGTTGAGTTTTTAGGTTTTCCTTTTTCCGTTTTAATACATATCGTCGGATTTATTTTATTTTATTTTTTTTTTACATGGTAGTCATCACTTATCAAGGCCCGAAGGCCACTCGGGGATAAGGGTTATTTCGTGTACAGTAATCTATGGGATAATATCGTAGTAATCGTTAGTAATGGAGATTTGATAGAGTGGATTACTTAAGGGGGCGGTGTATCAAGAATTTGTTTATGTTAGATTAAAGACATTCAAGTTATAGTCAGGTAGGAAACAAGCAAACGGAAGAGAGTTCCACAGGCGTGCACTTCTAAGAAAGAAGCTTTGTTCATGGAATCAACGCTTTGATTTAGGCACAGATAAAGAATAGGGAAAATTATTGACAATCGTTTCAGCTAGACGGGTGTTTTCGTGAAAGATTGGGGAGGGGGACCAGAGATTGGAGCTCAGACGAGCACTTGCCATGGAAATAACGATAAAACAAAAACAGGCTCGCAACGTCTCTTCTGTGGGAGAGAAGTTGCAGGGAAGAGAAAAGGGCATCCCCTACTAAGCTACGAAGTCTATTTTGTACTCTGTTAAGGCAGGATGGGCTGCTTTTAGCAGCTCCTGCCCAGATGTGGCAGCAGTACTCATTCTTGGACGGACTTGGCTTTTATGCAGATAGAGAATTGCATCAGCAGTGAGATATCTACAGTTCCCACTGCTTTTTTTCCAGCGACCCTGGCAACAGATTTGATGTACGAGTAAAGGTCAATCCCAGAAGCTTGTCAAAACATGGAGCCTCCCCAAGACAGGAGCCATCCATTTCAATTGATGCCAGATGGGGATTATACCGTTGGTGATGTAAAGATAGAATCTTGGTTTTAGATGCATTAAAAGTAACTAGCCACATCTTCCCCCATTGTACCACTCGCTCAAGATCAGAAGAGAGAGAATCAGAAAGAACTTTGTCATTTACGGCCTTTGATGTATTGTCATACATGGTCGTGTCATTAGCATAGATGTCAACGAATGATTTAAGCATGTGTTTTGGGAGATCATTTATGTAGATCAGGAAGAGAGTTGGGCCCATGATGGACCCCTGAGGGACACCAGCATTAATACTGTTGGCTTCTGATTTCTGCCCAACAACCACTACTCTTGGCTTATCAGAGAGAAATCTATATATCTATAAAAGTGAAAGTGTCTGTCTGTCTGTCTGTCTGTCTGTCTGTCTGTGTACATATACACTACGCAATAACTTTGTCAATTGTCAGTCTACAGACTCGGAATTTGATATATAGGGTATTGAGATTTGAGAAAATATTTTTAATCCATTTTCGGACAGAAATTTGGCTGTTAAGGGGTCAGAGTTCAACGATTTGACCTTTGAGAACTCTACTAAACTCCTCCGCCAATTTTGGGTATAAACAATTGAAATTTTAGATATAGGTTCCTTGGACATGGATATAACTTAATAACTTGATTTCAGCCAAAAAAACTAAATTTTAAGGGGTTATAATTGGGGTCAAATTTTAAAAAAAAATTTCACCTCTGAGGTCTTTACCAAATTGGTCAGACAGTTTCTGGTTTAAACATTTGTTATTTTACATGAAGGGTATTCAGAGATAGGGCAAGATTTTCAATCGGTTTGGATCGAAAATTTGAGCTACCAATATATAAATGTATGTATGTTTGCATGTCTGCCTAAAACTTTCAGACGACAAATACCGATAAATTGGCTAAATACATTAATTTCTTCACCCTCAACTGGGCACTTTTCTACAAAGGGGGTCGCTTTTCCGCCGATATTTTCGAAAGTCATCCCTTCTTTTCGATTGGCTAGCCTTAATTTAAACCTACGTCAATTCCGATTTGATGGTGGTCGTAACAGTAAAGACGTCATGTTTTTCCCGTTCTTTTCCTCCTTCACAGTACGGCTTCGAGCCTGCCTTCCTACTACCACTTTTGTTTTGCTCAACACACACCTCCAAACACCCGGGCAACGCCGGTCACCTATGCTAGTTATTTAATAATTGAGAAAACATTTCCAGTTATATCGTAGCTGGAAATCTTGTGAAGTAGGCCTTTATGCCATACCTTATCGAAGGCCTTATATATGTAAAGAGCAATTGCCCTAGAAAGGAACCTTTTGTCGAGAGATTCACTAATCCTATAACCGTTAGCACATCTTCTGTAGATCTAGCAGAACGGAAACCATATTGCATGTCACTAAGAAAGTTATTTCTGCTGAGGTAGTTGACTAGTTCTTTATTTAATATGGATTCCAGCAACTTTTCATGACACACAAGAGTCTTAATACTCTGTACTGGGAGGAAGATGATCTATCACCTGAATTCTTAAATACAAGGCATACTGATGAGATTTTCCAGGGTGTTAGGAAACAATTCTCCTTAAGGCAACGCTTAAACAGTTTTGTAAGTTAGGGACAAGTTCTGGTTGAAGTTTTTTCAACACTATAATTGGAATGCCGTCAGGGCCAGTTACTTAACTGGAATCAAGGTTCTTCATTAGCTTGACGACATCACGCACAGATATTTGTATGTTGCAGAGCGTGTTGTCTGTTATAGGAGGAAATACGAGGAGTTGATGGCCTTTGTCGCACAGGGTTGAATTAGCTGCAAAGTTATTGGCAAATAGTTTAGCTTTCTCTGATGCTGACGAGATGGCTTCGGGTCCATTGACGCTTCTGTTCGGGATCCTGTTTACTATTTGCCAAAACTGGTGGGAACCAAGCCGCTTTGGATTTAACGAACTGAGCATATAGCTCTCTTGCATTTTTATTACTCTTTTACAGTGGTTGCTGGCAGTCCAGAAAGCAACTTTAGTCTCAGTACATCTAGTACATCTATTACGTTTGTAGCTATGGAAAAGTGAGTTCTTTGAGCGATGGCACCAGCACATTCTGGAGACAACGCTGGCTGTTCGGTTTTTGTTGGAATTTTTTGGATGGTATGAATCGGCCTATACCTACGATTAACCATTCGGTCATGTCTGATACTGTAGAGGACCATCCTTTTTAAACATGGAATGCAGAGGTAGATCAGATAAAAATGTATGGAAGCTATCCCAGTCGGCCATAGAGTATTGAAATACTGTGCGGTGGAGAGATACATATGAAGACTTATTACATTTAATTTTTTATCTTAACTGATATATCCGAGTGTTTGGAAGATCCCAGAGGAGATAGAACGGAACATGAACATAGCTCAGGGGAAATTGTGAGAAAAAGGTCTAGAAGGCTTGCATACTGACCGGTAGTATCGAGCACACGTGTGAGTTCGTGAACGATCTGAGTGAGGTCATAGGTAATGGAGAAATCATGACAGAACCCCCCCTCATCAGCTGTCTTGTTTGGAGATATCACTACCACACGGAAAGCCATCTCTTATGTAGACATATATTCGATGCCCATATGCTCATGGCGATCTTGGGGTCACATTTAGATGTTAAGTTAGAGTCTCCTTTAATTATGAACTCGTCTAAGAAGTGGTCGGCCCTATACCAATTTCACTTAGGAACAATATGTTCGGTTTTGTCTCCTGCAGTTGGGTTTCAACCTCTGGAAGATTGGAACGTAGACCCCCTGATGTTGGAGAAGGAGATATTATAGTAGTAGGGGTCTACGTTGGGGGATGGGGTTCTAGGTTTATTCATGTATTTTTTCTGGACAATTTCATATTGAGGTTTGGGATTTGTGGAATAGACCAGCAGATTTGGTTAGAGCAGGATAGAAAGGGAAAGTAAGCGAGAAAAAGACGAATTTTTTGTAGTACATGATAAGGTAAAGACGTAACAATTTCCCACTTGTCTGGCATCGAGAGGCCCCACCAGAAACTACTGCATGGTCCAGAATCCATTCACCAAATGGCAATACAGCAGTCCCAGTACTTTGCACCTGCTGATATGACAGCCTCCTTAGTGGTTAATCCAAGTTTCGGGTCCCTGACTATCAGGCCGATAATGTCAGCCTATGAAACGTTTACCTCCAGCACCCTTCCTAGTGACAGAGCCACTATTGAGACATAGAAACAGAAAATTTCCGACATCTCAGACTTAGAAAGCAGCTTTTTCTTCACCCTTTATCAAAAAACACTCATTGGAAATGAGGTCTGAATGACAAATAAATAGAAGTGAGAGTTACTGGAGCTGCGCATAACACATCCACAGTGCATTATCTATTTTCCATTAAAAAAAGGTACGAGGGGCGTATTGATATCTACTTAATATAAGTCCGTTGCTCCATTTCCAATTGAGGATGATATTTGAAAGTCTCCTCTCCCATATTAATGCGTATATTTGCAAAGTAATACACAGAAATTACGTATCAGATATAATTAATAATAATAAAAAAAGTTAACCTTATTATAAGTAGACATTTCCTCCTTGTTATGTTGCAGGGAAAAGGAAATAACCCTGAAATGGCTTCGTTCACATCATTTAAACTCGTAAGTCTTACTATATCAACGAGTTCTAAGAATTATATATTTAAAAAAAAACAGAAAGAGGACTAGCTAAGCCCAGCATGCAATTTTTCTTTTTCGTTTCCCGAGGTTTCTGAATGATGTTTAAACTTAAGGAATTAGGTACAGATACAATAATTCTGAAATAAATAAATAAATAATAAATAATAATAATACTAATAATAATAATAATAATAATAATAATAATAATAATAATAAATAAATAAATAAATAAATAAATAAATAATAAAACAATTTAACCTTATTATAAGTAGACATTTCCCTCTTTTCTGGGAAAAAAGGAACTAACCCTGAGATGGCTTCGTTCACATCATTAAAACTCATAAGTCGTACTATATAAACGAGTTCTAAGAATTATTTACTAAAAAAATCCTATTATTATTATATATGTATGTATGCATGCGTACATGTGTGTTTTAGCATGAAAATTTACGTCGAGAATGAAATACATACAAACGTTTCTATGTCGATATTTACTATAAATATATTTTCATACTAGTATTATTCACTTATTGAGCACTGTGGAAACAAATAGAAAACAATATATATTATTTTCTAATGTAAATACGTAGCAATATCAAGTGAATATGACGTTATTTCCAGTAGTCTTCCTTCGCAGGACATTGCCAAATTTTTATTGAGCTATGACTGAATGCATTGTCGTTATGTACATAAATGCTGAGATTGAAACAAAACATTTGAAAACATGCAATAATTAAGTTTACAGGATATCGAGTGAGGTTATAACAAAATCTGCTAATCTCTTCTTCCTCGATAGCTCACACAGCACATAACATATCAATTCACATTCTTTTTTCGGATGAAACTTGCATATATTTGTGTTAACAGAATTAATCAATATTAGTTTATCTATAGCTTTTAGAATATCACACTAAATGCTAAATTATTCAGGTTTAAAATGGAGTAAGGTTCGAAAAACTTCCATTTTAGTTGTTTAAGCAACCAAATTTCTAATTAACTCGCCATGTGGTTCATCTATTACTAGGTTTCTACCTATTGCTCTCCTCCTTTCTAAATATGTCTTATTTACCTCTTGCTCTTATTGCATACGATATCTATCACCCTCTCTCTCTCTCTCTCTCTCTCTCTCTCTCTCTCTCTCTCTCTCTCTCTCTCCCTACCCCTCTCTCTCTCACGCACACATACACACATACGCACGTATATATCCACGTTCTAATTATTAACACTCGAAATACTAATGAAAGTAAATAATAAAAACAGAATAATTCAATAGGCATAATAAACAAAAGGAAATATCAACCAAGGTAGTAATACGATTTAAACTGTACCTGAGTATAAATGAGAGAGGCAGAAATCAAATAATCTTATAATTTATTTATTTTTTTTTTAATTTAACTAGTTTTACAAACTCATTTTCCTTGATTCAAACAGTCTCAACGCGTGATTTAGCAAGTCACATTTTTCTAATACTTACACAGATTTAATGTGCTGAAAGCGATATTGTACAATTTGTCTCTTTATAATGAATCGCCGTATGTAAAAGTATTCGTGAACCTGCAGAGCAACGCAAAGACAATCCAATTAATTCAATCTCATGCTTTGTTTGATTGTTCGCCATTTTGTCGTTGTCTGTTAAGGCAATCGGCAAAAAAGGCGACATTAAAATGGCTACATCGTGTGTCGTGATGAAACGGGGATTATTTTTTCGGAGACTAACAATATGATCATTGCAAATGCGCACAGCGTTAGGAGGTTCGAGTGCTCAAGAAAACAGTTGTGGCGACGTTTCCATTTAAACATGGTGCCGGTGGTGATCATAATTATTTTACCCATAGCTGGAGGAAAATGCTGATTGATGCATTCCAAATACTATTAGTGCGCAAGTGACCACAATCCAATAGGATTTGAATTATATATTGTCATTTGCAATGGGAGAGAGTTTATTACTCATGAAGGGTATATTATCTTTACCTCTTCGATACTCTCTGAATGCTGAGGAGACAAGGGGGTTGCAGTGAAGAAATCCCAGATGACCGGAAGCAATACTGGGATAGGGTTGTATTAGCAAAAAAGAGCTGTGTTATATTGAGCTTTTTCTTCCTGACTTCCCATACGAAAGTTTGGGATTCTAGTCTACATTATTATTGCACCGATAACTAAGAGAAGAGAGGAAAATTCATTCTGTTCTCATGGAGATTAGAGAACGTGAATTAACAGCCCTTGATAGAACTTGAATACTGCCTGTAAAGTCCACAGTCTGTATTGGTAATAGTTCCTCCACTGCCACCTCCACTTCTAAAAGATGCCAACTATAGTAATACAGTGTGACCCAAAATAAATGGCACCCATGGAATCGTTAATAAAAGTCACACTCTTCATATAATCGAATCAGATTTGATTTGGACCAAAACTTTAGTTTATATTTTATTCCACCAAATTTCAATCATGAATGTCCAGCAGTTTTTATATTATGGTCGTTCAATGCGATGTAATGATATTTTTGTGATCTTTACAATGGAGTGAAATTCTGAATAATTTTCACACTTACTGGACCTTAACACTCCGTATTTGTATCTGTTTGTTTATCTCAAAGATAATTCCTATCAAAACCATCCCCAGATAATTCCCAAAGAAGATAAATCAGATCAGTGCCATGAAAGGAGTGTTTTCGAGTTATTGACAATGCGGATGGGCTTTCGAGTTACTGACAATTTTGCACGAGGTATCCAGACGTGCTTACCATTGGACGGCAACAAAACAAAGACTGTTGAGCATGCATAACTGAAACCGGGTGGACAACGCAAGCACGGCCTGGAGTTGTTTTTGTACTAAATACAGTTGGATTGCGGAAAGAATTGCGAATGTTATTATCGATGCGATGACATTTTTAGTTATCTTATAGTAGTCATTTCGTGTGTTTCTCTAGAATTATCCGCCCAAGAAGAAAACACTTATGACTTTCTAATTGTGCCAGGATTATAAAAGTTTTAACCGCTTTAAAAATTCTATCCAATGTTAATTTTTATTTATATTATTTTTTCGATTTCTGGACGAAAATACTTACCGGGTCGAATGGATATTTCTGTTAGAAATATATGTTTTTAATATTTAATATATAAATATTTCGAAAAATTAAATTTAAAATGCGATATAATACCATGCCACCCTGATTTGATTCACTACTTTTGCAAAAAATACCTAATTGAAGATTATTGAATTCTTCAATATTGTCATTTGATTTATTTACTGTTGCCTCGTATCAAACAATTCTTTCAACTAAATTGTTCTATACAATTTATTACATACTACGCACAATCTTGAAGACACAATTATTTGTTACTTAATATAGTTTCGAATTATGAGTTTTCGCGATGTTACTTACCATTCGATTAAACTAGATGAGCACAGAAAAGCGGTCACTATTTTGACGTTTCAGTGCCTAATTCGATTGGTCGTCTTGTAATGGGTAGTCATCTACTAAAACGCGGACTAGGTGAGGCCAATTGTCAGCAATTCCGTTAGATAGGAGTGAAAATGAAAATAGATAGAAATAGAAAGAAAACGAGACAGACGTTGATTGCATCCGTTGATTGGCAATTATTGATGGAAACTAATTAATTTGCTATCCGATAAATAGACTCGGGCTATTTCTTTCTAATCAACTAATACGATCATCGCAGAGACGATGTGCAGACATACTTCAAACGGCGACGCTAATATGTTGAAGAGATGAAAGTTAAATTTGAGAGATTGTCTGTATCTGTCAAGATACATGCTATCGAAAGTCTTTCTCTATTCAATAGTATCGATGACGAAGCCGAAGTTTATTCGCCAGCACTTATCATGATTGTAATCGATATGTTATCTTTTTAAGGAACAATATCATATGCGTCATAATCAAGTTTATTTTATTTTTATCACACAGGGCACGCGCAGATATGTTTATCAAACACGTCTTACTAGCTACGGGTTTACACACATGTCACAACTGGATTTGTTTTTATCACACACGTTTCCGATAAATATGCTATTTATCTCACATGTCACCTCTAGATATGTTTTTAACCTACACACACACACATCTCTTCTAGGTATCGTTTTATCACACACATCTCTATTAAATATGTTTTTATCACGCAAGTCTGAACTATATATGATTTTATTACACATGTCTCCGTTTTATATGTTTTTATCACGCATGTCTCAACTATAAACGTTTTTCTTGCACACTCCTCCATTAAATATATTTTCACACACACGCCTCTACTGGATATGTTTTGATCATATGTTCCCATACAGTATGTTTTATAACGTTTTTTATCACACGTGTCTTCATTAGATATGTTTTTATTACACGTGTTTTCAAGGAATATGTTTTATCACACTTGGTCCCCGAAGATATGATTTATCACAAACTTCTCTACTAGATATTTTATTACTACAGATGCCTCCAATAAACTAACTTTTCTTACACGTGTTACAGCTAGATATGTTTTTATCACAAATGTTACCACCAGATATGTTTTTATCACACACGTTACCACGAGATATGTTTTTATCATATATGTTACCACTAGGTACGTTTTTATCACACACGTTTCTACTAGATATTTTTTCATCACACACATTACCACTAGATATTTTTCATCACACACATTACCACTAGATATTTTTTAATGACACATGTTACCACCAGATATGTTTTATTACACATGTTACCACTAAACATGTTTTTATCACACACGTTACCAACAGATATTTTTATCGCACACGTTACCATCAGATATGTGTTCATGATTTATTTGATTTGATGAATAACAAATAATTATATGACAAATTTACACATGTTACATTGTAACGAGTGCGAGTACACAATCGATAAAGTGGCTATGCGTACGGACATACTTTGTCAGATAAGTAAATAAAATGAATATTATTTAACAACAGAAATAAAATTAAAAAGTATATTTAAAAAAACGAAATTTTATTTCTAAGTCTATATAAGAAACACCGTTCTTTTACATAAAACCTTCTTTTCATGCCCATTTTATTTTTTGTTTGTTTATACATTTTATGAAATCAGCTATTATATCATTTATGTAAAAGTG
This sequence comes from Euprymna scolopes, assembly GCF_053919585.1. Classification (NCBI taxonomy): domain Eukaryota; kingdom Metazoa; phylum Mollusca; class Cephalopoda; order Sepiida; family Sepiolidae; genus Euprymna; species Euprymna scolopes. The sequence continues at coordinate 57,099,060 of NC_136494.1, forward strand.
AGTTACCGTTCTTTTCTGGTGTGTATTTTAGGTGATTTCAACCGCCACTAATAACAGTCGTTTTGTGGGGTTGTTCTTTATTCTAGTAATGGAAGGTGTATTAGAATATTTTTAGCTTCAATTTAAAATGATGATTAAATATGTTATCTCTGTGCTAATTTTTTATTTTTAATTGATTATTTTAAAATATCATATTCTGTACTCAAGTAATGTTTTAAATAAATTGTAGTTTTGTACTTTGTGACAAGTGCAACATCATTACATGGAAACTAGCGAGTCAGACCAAATTTTGCTTTGCCAGCTTAACTTGTATTTGTGCCTGGCTTTGAAAATCCAACTATGTTAGACTAGCGATAAGGGATACAAAGTCAATGTTATCTAGTAGTTACAAAAGATAATAGATATCATTATTATTTAAATAAAACTACATTTATACATTTCTATTAAAATATCTGCATATGTTTATGTCTTCTTTTTATCTCGGGTTAGCCAAATTTAATTTTATTAGGCACAAAATAAATTCTGTTTTTACGAATTTCTTTCAAGTTAAATGTAATAATATATTTTATTTATATTATTCCGCTATATTTATTTATCGATTTGAACGAATATTGCAATTATTAAGATAAATATTTATATTATTAAATTATGCATAAATATATTATAAATCTAAAATGTGTACTCCATTTTCTCTTTCTCTCATAATTGCTTTCTACAGGTAAAATATTAGCACTGTGTCAGCTACAGTGATTTTTTTGTCTTGATGTTGAATTTGTTATGTCGTTTTTTGTTTGTTTGTTTTTTGTTTTGTTTTTTTGCTGTTGTATTTCACTCACTTGCTTATCCGTCTACTCTTCATTTTTTTCTCTCACTGACGTCATTGGTTAAGATCGCCACAATTGAGAGTCATTTCGTGAAGTTGTTTTTTTTTTTCTAGAACTGAATTTTTTATTAAAATATTGCTGGCTAAATGATGGCACGAGAAAAAAATGTGACCCACTGTGTCATCCATTGTATTCGAGTTAGATTATTTGAATCAGGAAAAGATAAGTTTGAAAATCAAGTAATAGTTTCTTTTTAAATCATGTGAAATCACAAATTAGTCTTTATAATCGCTATATCTCCCTCCTTCCTTTTTCCCCATCTTACCTCAATCAATTTAGATCGGAGCTTCACCATGCATCATCCCAATAAAAAAGAAATTGTTGCCCCAATGTAACTAGATTATACCGAGGTAATCGGAAAAATTGAACAGTAAATAAGAATTATAATCTATATGGTACGTTACAGTGTAGCCAGGTTTCGCGTTTGGAATACGATTATGATTGTTTTGATAATTTCAATATTGAGACGAAAATGAAAGCATAAGCTTTGTATTTTCATGTATATTGAGGAATGTGTAACAAAAGTGTTTAGAATTATGTCACCAATCGAGATAAAATCGAGAAAAGTAACAGAGCGAGATTTGAGCTCGAAGTCATTGGACATCCGTCTTTTTCTCCCTCTATTGAAGGTTGAGAGCTGATTTTACATGTAAAGTTGAGTGTGTTTAGAGGATATCGCTATTCAGTTGCAATAAAGTGTAAATTATGAAAAATCTGACGTGTTTAAATTCTTCATTTTTGCTGTAACACTTTTTTGCATTTTGGGACCATTAAAAAAGATTGTATGATTTGACATATGATTGACGGGGATAGATCCTCGATTGACATGATAGAGCTGCAAGAGCCGTACAAATGACTGAGATACCACTAAAATTCTAAGAGAAGGAAAAAGTGAGTCATTGAACGAGTTTTTTTTTGTTTTTGTTTTTAATATTCATTTTTGTTAATGCGGCTGTTGCTATTGTTGTTCCGGCCTGGTTCGGGTGAGAAGGAGATAATAATAACGCTTCAATGGAAATGCAGATGCACTCAAATAATAAGTCATGGATTAAAAGGATTTACAGTGGATTAACCGCTGACAGATTTATCGTTAATGAAAATGTGAAAAAGAATCAGCGACGGATTAAGATTATAATCGCACTTTCGTTAACAAAATTCAGTAACAGCTGATTTCTATCTTTTATCATTACTTTTTTTTCGCCTTTGCAAACAACCTGTGCCTATCCTTATACTGAAGCTGAGTTAATTAATGTTTACTTCACGAAGGACATTTCCCTGTATATTTTAATAATATAAAATACATGACAAAGTATTCGTCCAGTTTGAGATTAAGTTATGTTTCAAGAAAAATCAAATTTAACTCTTCTAATTGGCTGTTATTTGCAAATAACTCATAAAGCGGTGTACCTCTTACTAATTCATTATCATTTTCACTCTCTCGCACTGTACATTGTTGGATCACGAACTCTTATTTCATGTCTTTCTTCCCTACTCTTTCTCTTTTTCTTTTCTTCCTTTGTACTTATTAATAATCAAACAAAGACTAAGAAGATTGGAATAGTCCATCATAAAAAAATACAACTACTGTGTGCGTGTATATATATATATATATATATATATATATATATATATATATATATATATATATATATATATATATATATATATATATATATAGTGGCGTCTTGGCTGGTACAGTAGAGCAAGTTTATTTGCTACATTTTTTTCAGAAAATCAACATTGCACTGATGATGATAGTTGGGATTTGATGTGCTAAGAACAGATACCAAAAATTATATTTCCATTTTAAAAAGAAGATTGAGTATTTAATTTTAAAAATCACGTGGAAAAATGCTGAAGAAATCCTTAATTTTCATAGCATTTTACACGAAACTGGCTTTGAAATTTCACTATTTTAGTAATAAATTCAATTAAAATAAATATGCTTATATAAGAAAATAAATATGCTTAAAAGAAAAAGAAATACATTAATTATAATTTCTATTATAAATCACAACTAGCAAAATATCTTCACTTTTACTGCATTGATTAAATTTGATTTTAAATTTTAGAACGGCTAATTAGCAACTAAGTCTTTTACAGTTCACAATTAAAAAAGATATATGAACATGTATTACAAAATATAACAACTTGATACAAGTTAGAAAACCATGTATTTTATTTAATTTTTTTGTGTGAAACGCAATAATAAAAACTGTGTTATAATAGAAATAAATAGCTTTGTGTAATTTCTTTTCGATAAAAATGAAGGTCTAATTTGGTAATACTATGTCTTTAATAATGTGTCTATGTTTTGCTTCCTGTCCATATACAACTTGTGAAGCTTCTGTTGCACCCCTTTTCACTTCTTATGAATGCGCAGGTAATTTACGAACTTCTTGTTTAATTCTCGTTATAGACGATTTTTCAAGTTTTTCATGTAAATACAGATTCACAAACTCCAGTTTGAGAAAGATCCATCAAATTTGAGCTGAAAAATTGATAGAAGTAATCTTTTTCAATATTTCTTTAGTTGTTCACTATTTCTAAAAAAAAAAAAAACAATCATTTGAAAACACTTATTTTTTTACATTTTTGTGATGTAATATAAATAAAACCGACTATTGTTTGAGTAAATAGAGATAACTAATATAATTTAATGGATAAACATTTACTTGCCTAATGGACAAAATCTTTTGAATTGTCTTCCCTTTCGCATTAAATCGACTGAGTTTATCATCGATATTATATTTTCCGGAAATAGTGTAAGAGCACTATATTTTAAACTGTTAAAAACAGTATTTTGGATTTCAGTTGACTATTATTTTGTCCTCTTAATCATATTAAAGATGTTGTTTAAAAATATTATTATCGGTTTTGATCTCTAACCAACTAACTGTACACACGTGAATGATAAATTCGACCAGAATGTTTAATTTATCATAGAGTGTTTGATGATAGACACCTCTGGTCCATAAACACATTAACCTTGTGGCTAATGTTAGCCATCTTGCTTGATTCAAGGGCCTAATTTTCCAACCTGCATATATTGGGTTAACTTCCCCTCGGGAAACTTAAACTGCATACTCAAAAGTAGCGTCTGGTCTCCACTTCAATTATTTGTTTCTTCTGCTGTCAGATAATAATGATCTAAAGGGCCACTAATTTTTAAAATTCTACTTGAGGCAAATCTTGATAACAAGATTATTAATACAAAGTTTCCCCAAAGGACCGGTAACTGTTGTTGGGGTTCTTGTTGCTCGATCAATTAATTTTAAAATTTTGATGAAGTGAACAACCAAAAATATGTAATTTTTTGTTAATTTTTGTTTTCAAGAGCTGCAATAAGTCTCGCTTCACAGCAAGTGCTTGTACTGGTATTATCCACCAAAATTGTTTTAACAGTATCTACTCTGTTATATTCTGTAAAAACTGCAGCAACATATTCAGCTAAAGAACACTAGTTGCCCCCAGGTCGGGTAAGATATTTGCTATCTGTTCCGGTTTCTCTGGTGAATTTTTGTTTTACATGATAATCACCACTTATCAAGGCCCGGACGCCACTCGGGGATAAGGGTTATTGCGTGTACAGTAATCAATGGAATAATATCGCAGTAATCGGTAGTAATGGAGATTTGATAAAGTGTCTTACTTAAGGGGAGCAGTTTATCAGGAATTTGTTTATGTTAGACTTGAAGACATCCTTAGTTGCAGTATGGTGGGAAACAGACCAACGGAAGAGAGTTCCACAGGCGTGCACTTCTAAGAAAGAAGCTTTGTTCATGGAATCTACGTTTTGATTTAGGCACAGATAAAGAATAGGGAAAATTATTGACAATCGTTTCAGCTAGACGGGTGTTTTTCGTGAAAGATTGTCGAGGGGGGGACCAAAGATTGGAGCTCAGACGAGCACTTGCCATGGAAATAACGATAAAACAAAGACAGGCTCGCAACGTCTCTTCTGTGGGAGAGAAGTTGCAGGGAAGAGAAAGCGGCATCCTCCACTAAGTTACGAAGTCTATTTTGTACTTTGTCAAGGCAGGATAAGCTCTTAGCAGCTCCTGTCCAGATATGGCAGCAGTACTCCTTCCTTGGACGTACTTGGCTTTTATATAGATAGAGAATTACATTAGCAGTGAGATATCTACTGGACCAGTAGAATGGTCCCACCGTTTTTCCAGCGACCTTGGCAACAGATTTGATGTACGTGTTCCATTTCAGATCAGGGGTAAAGATCAAGTCTAGAAGCTTGTCAAAACATGGAGCCTCCCCAAGACGAGAGCCATCCATTTCAATTGATGCCAGATGGGGATTAGAGCGCTGATGATATAAAGATAGATATCTACTGGAGCGGTAGAAGGATCCCACCATTTTTCCAGCGACCTTGGTGAAAGTTAAGTAGCGTTTAGCTCCTTGGTTTTTACTATCTTTACCACCCACTATTTTTATCTACAATTTCTTAGTATTGTAAAGTGCCCTTATCAATTCTAAAATCAATTCCAACACAAAGTAGATTCTCATTTTGATGGACATGCTTCACATTGCTGGATAGTTTTATTTTAGCTTTTTCTCTGTCAATTTTTTATTTATCTAAAATTATTTCATTTAAATTTAATTTTGGGTGAAAAAGGCTATATGTTTTAGGTCGAGTAGAACGTCATTAGTTAGACAAGCACCAAGATTGGAAGATACATCACCTCTGATGAGTTTCATAAAATATATTGCGATTTTTAAAAGGCTGTAAGGTCCCCTCGACTGTCTTCCTGTGTTAAAACTGTCATCTGTTGTTCCTTCACTAGAAGATGACTGTATTGAAATATTTGGAGAAGCTTGTCTTTCACTCTGCCTCTCCACTTTAGCAGACTTTCTTTTGTATTTTTATATCACCTTTGTCGATAAGTCCAGTTGATAATTACTATTTGGCCGTGGTTTTCTCCTCTCGTCTTTAAAGTATTCTAGAAAGTGGAACCTGAAAATTGCAAAATTTGCATGTTTGATCATAAATCGAGAATACATAATATTAGGTTAGCGCAAAAATAATGTCGTTTTCGATGTTCAACTTCAAATGATCATAACTCCTGCCATAATAAACATTAGTAATTGAAATAAGAACCATTAGAATCGACACATTTTTGCCAACGAGAAACCATAGAAATCCGGAGTTCTGAAAGCGATGAAGTCATTGAAGGCCGATTCGGCATCCTCTCGACTTTTGAAGTATTTTTTGCGCTGGAAGTTATCGAGATGCTTGAAAAACTGATAATCGATGGGCGAGAAGTCCGGTGAATATGGTGGATGAGACAGAGTCTCATAGCCCAATCCGTTAAGTTTCTGCAGAGTCAGTTGAATAACATGCAGGCGAGCGTTGTCATGGATAAGAAATGGTCCCTTCATATTGACCAATCACGGGCACATTTGTTGGAGCTTCTGGTGCATTTCGCTGTAATTATTCTCCGCTGTAATTATATCGCCCGGATTCAAGAAGCTGTAACTGATGAGACCAGCCGCAGACCACCAAACAGTCACCATAACCTTTTTTATGCGCAATTTCGGCTTACGAGGTGGAGTGGAGCTTTTCCAGCATCCAACCACAGTGCCGAACTACGCCGGTTGTCGTAGAGGATCCACTTTTCATCACACGTCAAAATCCGCTCGAGAAAGGGTCGTTTTTGTTGCACAGAAGGAGTGCAGAAGACACCTTAAAACGACGATTTTGTTATTATCGTTCAATTCATGCGACACCCAATCATCCAAATGATGTGACTTCCCTATTTGCTTTAAATGGCGAACGACCGATGAGCGGTCGACCTCGAGTTCAACAGCAATTTCTCGTGTGATTTTGCGATGATCGGCTTCAATTAAGGCTTTTAAATGTTTGTTATCAAGCGTAGTCGGCCGGCCCTGACTGTTTTCATTTTCGAGGCTCTCATCACCATTATGCCACACGTTCTTTAGTGGTGCCTGAGCCAAACGCATCAATGATAACACGAGATGTATCGGCAGCTTTCCGGCTTAGTTTGAACTAGAACAAGAAAATCGTGCGGATTTGAATTTTGTCCATGCTGTCGAAAAACCTGCAAAAAATGAATGAATAGATTGAGAACGGTAACGAATAACACGATTCGATAGAGCGTAAAACCTGCCTTAAAATAATATGGGTACCATCAGCTCGAATCGACATCAAAAGCAAAACTGTAACATTCAAAGCGGATGACCTTACAACTGTACTAATGTGACACGCATATGAACTGATGAAAAATAAACTGTGCAACATATATAACGATTTTGTTTTCAACTTTGACCCGTTTTTGACCCCTTAAAAACAATTTTAACCAGCTGAAGACCCATAAAGAAGGATGCACTAACATTCTTATCATTTGAGGCCCCTACCGCCGTTCTGCGACATTTAGTTTCGGAAGAGTATAAGTTTTAAAATATGGAGACGGACATACAAACAGATATAGTGAGTTTTATATATTAGATCATTTTATTTTCCACAAAAAAGGAAATTAATTGCAAGTGGATCTATAGAATTAATTTTACCTTCTTGCTAGGAGAAGTGCAGACTATGTGCTTCTTTGACAATTTTCTGTCTTGCAATTTACTGCAAAATTATCATATCTCAAGACAGGAAATTTACAACTAAGATATTTCAAACAGTCTGTTTTTCTGTCCCTTCATTCTTTTCACTTTGGTTGCTGCAAGATATTTTCTGTCACTCTGTTTGGCCCTCTTATAGCAAAATATATTGACCTTCTGTCCTATATAACGTTCCTTTAATACGAGCAATCGCGGATTAGCTGTTTGCCAAATACTAATTACTAGTGGAGAGCGCCCGGCTTTTCCCGGTCGTAAAATATGCTTAAATATATTTTAATTTGTCCAGTTGTCGTATACATTATTATAGAGTCGTGATTTCAAAAGTAAAAAAAGTATATGTGTGCAATTAGCTAGAATTGAAACCGAAAGCAAAACTGTATCATTCTAAACTGGTGACGTTACCACTGTACTAACGTAACACGCATCTGGACTAAGTTGAACGTACAAAGTTTATCACGATATTTTACATTTTGACCCATTTTGAACTTCTTAGAAAACTATTTAAACAGGCTAAAGAGCCATGAAAGAACAGTCTATGAAAAATCCAATCATTTGAGGCCTTTAGCGCCGCTCTGCGACTTTTAGTTTCGGGAAAGTTTGAAAATATGGAGACGCACATACAGACAGACATAGTGAGTTTTATCAATTAAATTTCCTTGGCAGTTAACTTAGAATTCTCACTATTTTTAAGTAGGAAAAACTGTTTTCTTAGAAAATAACAAAACTGCATGACTTGTCGTAAAGTTGAAATTGCTGTTTCATCCAAACGACAAGGTTGGCCAGCAAATCTTTGTGCACGACGGTTAAAACTGAACGTCGTACTTTTACTGACATTGCAATATGAAAAGTAAAATAAATAAATGCATGATAACTATTTTAGATAATCTCCTCGTAAAAAAGCAAAAATATTTCCAGTTATGATGAGAAGTAATAAAAAAAAAAACTTTGTAGAGTTGAATCAGAGTTATTGAAGAGACAGGACCAGACCAGACCAGAGGCATAATAGTGTTTAGTTTAGACATGATTTAACAGACTTCTTCGATAACATGGGTTTATCCATGAAAAAGATTCATTCTTGCTGTAACTGTGCCATTTTAAGCGAGTGTGTAGTGTTTAGAGTTTGAAATATCGGTGCTTGTGCATCTGTGTTTATGTTACTGTGCTATTTTTACAATACTATTATTACAAGGTAAATTTAATTTTTACAATATTTTTGTTTATTAAATTGTTAGGTGAAAGTATAAAATAGTTACGCCACACCCTACCCTCCTCCCCATGTAAAGAATGGTTTTCTAAATAATAACGTTATTTCAGCACAATAACATAGATGCCCAAGCGCCGAAAACCCTTTAAAGCAGTTCCTTTTTTGCTCGTATTAACCTATGTGGGTTATATGTTTTTAAAACAATAATTTTAGAAGAATAATGCTGCTTAAAAACAATTACTCCCTTAAAATAAGAGAAATAAAAATTTTCCACTAATTCTCTGCAAAGTAATTTTTCATAAACTATAAAAACTTGAAAACTTACGTGGTTATGTTTTGTAAAGAATGTATAGAATAAAATTGTATGGACTATTTTTAATATAACATTACCATGTTTTAATAAAAACTTTGAATAGATGAGAAGTAGAAAAACAAATTAAAGAAGTAAAAAAGTTACCAAAAATGGAAATAATTTCGTTAGAGGATTACAAAAAAACGTTTAAATTTACTTTAATAATATACATTATAATAATATATATTTGAATAATATATATTTTAATATTATACATTACAATAATATATATTTGAATAATATATATTTTAATAATATACATTTGAATAATATATATTATAATAATATATATTTTAATAATATACATTTTAATAATATATATTTTTATTATATATATTTTAATAATATACATTTTAATAATATACATTTTAATAATATATATTTTAATAATATATATTTACATAATATATATTTTAATAATATATATTATAATAATATATATTTTAAAAATATACATTTTAATAATATATATTTTAATGATATACATTTTAATAATATATATTTTAATAATATACATTTTTATAATATATATTATAATAATACATATTTTAATAATATACATTTTAATAATATATATTGTAATAATATATATTATAATAATATACATTTTAATAATATATATTTTAATAATATATATTTTAATAATATATATTATAATAATATATATTTTAACAATATACATTTTAATAATATATATTATAATAATATACATGTTAATAATATATATTATAATAATATACATTTTAATAATATATATTTTAATAATATACATTTTAATAATATACATTTTCATAATATACATTTTACTAATATATATTTTAATAATATATATTTTAATAATATATATTTCAGTAATATACGTTTTTATAATATACATTTTTATAATATACATTTTATAATATATATTCCAATAATATATATTTTAATAATATACATTTAAATAATATACATTTTTATAATATACATTTTAACAATATATATTTTTATAATATACATTTTAATAATATACATTTTAATAATATACATTTTAATGATATATATTATAATAATATACATTTTAATAATATGTATTATAACAATACACATTTAATAATATATATTTTAATAATATACATTTTAATAATATACGTTTTAATAATATACATTTTAATAATATATATATTTTAATAATATATATTATAATAATATGCATTTTAATAATATATATTTTAATAATATATATTTTAATAATATACATTTGAATAATATATATTTTAATAATATACATTTTAATAATATATATTTTAATTATATATATAATCATATAAATTTTAATAATATATATTTTAATAACATACATTTTAACAATATACATTTTAATAATATATAGTTTAATAATATATATTATAATAATATACATCTTAATAATATATATTTTAATTATATATATTTTAATAATATACATGTTTATAATATATATTATAATAATATACATTTTGATAATATATATTTTATTAATATACATTTTTATAATGTACATTTTTATAATATACATTTTAATAATATATATTCTAATAATATATATTTTTACAATATACATTTAATAATATACATTTTAATAATATATATTTTAATAATATATATATTAATAATATAAATTTTAATAATATATATTTTAATAATATACATTTCAATAATATATATTTTAATAATATACATTTCAATAATATATATTTTAATAATATACAATTCAATAATATACATTTTAATAATATACATTTTAATAATATACATTTTAATAATATACATTTTAATAATATAAATTTTAATAATATACATTTTAATGACATACATTTTAATAATATATATTTTAATAATATATATTTTAATAATATATAGTTTAAACAAGTCTTTTTTCGTTTGTTCTTTCGAAATAATTTCGTCTTTAGACTAAAATTGTATTTTTTAATAAAATATAAACAAATTAATTTTCAATAGCAAAAACTAGCGTGTGTTTACAATAGCAAAATCTAAAATTTTCCCACTCAAAACAGTTCCTGAAATGAAAAGGTCAACCTCCGCCATAGTGGCGGAAGTTTACCTTTTCATTTACTTAAAACACAATTTTGCCTTTACAGTTAATATTTATTTTATTAGTGTACCGACTTAGTCGGATGAGACTTTAGAATTCACCCTTGTCCGCTCGTCCATTCCTTCAAAAAATTCTCAATGACTATTAATGACATTTTTCTGAAATTTTGCATGAAGTTACAACTAGGCAGGGAGGAAATGTAACATTCTCAGATTTTTATACAAGTTTTGGTTTCGTCCCTAGGGTGTCAAAATGCCGACAAATAGCACTTTTTAGAACATAAAATAATTTCTGACCATTAGATTTTGCTGAAAATTACCCCAAAACAAGACCACATGATATACATTTTAAAACGTAATATGTGACACTGGGAAAATTCTAGTTGCTTCTCCAGGGGCTCAAAAGGGGTCAAAATGTGAAAAATAGTATTTTTAGGTACATAGAATATTTTCCGATTATTAGATTTTGCTGAAAAATACCCAAAAGCAAGATCACATGGATATACATCTGCAAAAATAATATTTTATCCTGAGAAAATTTTGGTTTCGTCTCCAGCGGGCAAAAAGGGGCAAATGGTGATTTTTAGTTCAAAATGGACAAAAATAGCACATTTCTAGACATAGAACCTTTTCTGGTAATTAGATTTTGGTGAAAATTACCCAAAAGCAAGATCACATAGATATACATTTAGAAACGTAATAGTTCACGATGAGAAAATTCTGGTTGCATCCCCAGGGGCTCAAAAGCGATAAAAAAAATGTTTGTTTTGTTTGGGGTTTTTTTTTAGTCCAAAAACGCAAAAAAAAAATAACAGTTTTCGGGACATGGGATCTTTTCCGATCATTAGATTTTGCTGAAAGTTTCCCAAAAAGAAGACCACATAATATACATCTGAAAACGTAATATTTGATCCTGGGAAAATTCTGGTTGCGTCCCTAGGGGGTCAAAACCAGTTAAAATTGGCAAAAATAGCACTTTTCGGGACATAGGATCTTTTCTGATCATTAGATTTTGCTGAAAATTAGCCAAAAACAAGACCACGTGTATATTCATCTGGAAATGTAATATTTGACCTGGAAAAATTCTTTTTATTTCTTTAAATATTGTTCCTATTTACTTGCCTTCCCACGAGGGAAGAATTAGACACAAGGTCGGTTATTAATGTGGGGAAAATCTAACTCCCCAAAAGGGGGCATCTGGATAAGAACAAAAATAGAAATTGCATCAGTCTAGAAGGATAGTATTTCTATGTGGAATTGGAACGAAAATTGTTTTTTGGCACTTAGGCATCATACGGGCGATGCGATTGTTAGAGTGATAACTCCAAATTCTTCTTGGGATAGTTACACAACACCCCCGCGTATGTAAAATAATTATTTTATAAATAATAACGTTAAAAACACTTAAATTTTACATTTAACCCAAAAAGTCATTGAATTGTTTTCTCGTTTAAATTTAATAAAACATAATTTCTTCTTGGTCAAATAACACACAAAATAAATAAAAATAAATAAATAACACAAAAATACTCGAAAACCAAAAGTTATTGTATAAAAATGTATCAAGATATAATTATAAAAACATTTATTGAAAAAATACATTTTTTTTTTTAATTAAAGCAACATTACTTGTTCCTTTTGGCTTGGTGCAAAGTGTAGTATCTGTTCTGATATTACATATCCTCTTTTCTGTCCTCAGTCAGTGGAGGAGAAATACTTCTAGATAGAGACAATTTTTATTTTTGTTCCTTTCCCCACATAAAAAAACGACCTTGTGTCTAACTTTGACCTCGCAGGTAGGCAAGTAAATAGGAACGTTGGAGTTTTGTTTTTTTGTTTTTTTGTTTTTTGTTTTTTTGTTTTTTTGTTTTTTGTTTTTTTTTTTTTCAAACAATTTAACAGAAATCTTTCGTAAGAAAATAGAATTTTAATAAAAATTAAAGCAACATTGTTTTTGTTTTGTTTTGTTTTTTCAAACAATTTTAAAACATGTTTTATAGCTGAAGCATCATTGTATTTTTTTTAAACAATTTAACGGAAAGAAGTCGCTGTAAAATAAAAAATAGTTTTTAATAAATCGAATTAAAGTAAGACAAAATATAGTTTTAATTATTGCCACTGTTGAATTAGGTTGAAACGTTGCATCGTTATATAATTCGTTCAATGAAACCCAACAAAACAAAATGGCCCCGCCTGTGTAATGCATAAGTGCCTCACTGTTGAATTAGGTTAAAAAGTTGCGTCCCCTGTCGGTCGTTCAATGAAACCCAACAAAACAAATTGGTCCTACCTGTATAATGCATAAGTGCCTTATATTTTGATACAATTTTTTTACAATTTTATTTTGATAAAATAAATGTTATTTGGTGTTTTCCATTTAACGACCCGCGCTATTAGATAGTATTTACAAATTAAATTCAAGTTTTACGATATCATTTTTATTAATTTTTTAGGTGAAAGTACAGAATAGTTACAAAACACTTTCCTCTCCTCTTGTTAAATAATAGGTTTCTAAATATTAACGTTATTATTTCAGTGCGGGTCGTTAAATGCAAAAGTACGTTATTTTTGTCGCCTTTAGCTCGTTAACACTAATTTCACAAATTTCTTTTTTATCAATAATTAATTTTCAATCTCTTAGGTTTTCATAATTTTTGAATATGTTAGTATTTTCGCCATGGCAATTACGTAGGTACCATTTGTTTTACGTGAAATTCAATATTTCGTTCGCACGAATAATATAGAAACACCTGTTTACCGCAATATAAGTGTAGCTTCTTTGTTTGAATTTGGCCTTTTTTCTTAAAAATTTGGCCTTGAAAAATCTAGGCCCTTAATAGCCGCTATAACTTACTCTTTTTTAGTTATCATTTTTATAATTATTACAACGATGATTTAAGTAGAGATAGTTTGTTTGGAAGAAATGTCGAAATCATTTCATTCTAAAAAATTATGTAACTGAAATAGGAATTAACACGCAATCCGGCAAATTATTCATTTTTGTTTTCATTTAATAACAGAAATCAGCATTACTCGGTTTTCTAAAGTTTTCAAATTTATTTCTTTTTCATTCGAACAAAATTTATATAAATTTGATGCATTCCAGTTAGATAAATTGTTTTTAATTTTTTTTTTTTTTTTTAGATGATGATTGGTGTTAATTTTGATTGTTTGCACTATCGTTCTCATCTTACAATAAAATCTTTTCCGACCCTATGATTTTGCTGTAAATTACCCAAAAGCAAAACCATATGATTATACATCTAGAAACGTAATTTCCCTGGGGAAATTGTGGGGCTTGAGCTCCGGGGTGTTGTAGGTGTATAAAAAACACCCTTTCGGGGCTAATTCTTATTTTTATCCAAAAATTCATACTTGTGTCTAAATACGGGTTTTGAATGGTACCGAATTTAAATGTTTGTCATGAAACGATGTCATTTGGATGCTTTATATCAGACCAGGGGTTTAAATGGGGAAAATAGTCAAAATTAGTCGGAGGACCATATAGTTTTTGGTTTTTTAATTTATTATCCTCGCTTTTTTTTATTCAAAAGTGTAGTTTAAAACAGCAGTCGCCAACCTTTAGAACTTCATGGACCACTAAATGTATAATTTTTATTTTGCGGACCAGTAATATGAATTTAGAAAGCAGGTAGTGTAAATATATTTATACAATATTAATCAGAAAAGTTTTATTTTTTAATGCGAAATATACAAATTAAAGGTAAAAATATTATATAGTAATTATTAAGAAAAACGAAATTTAGTTAAATATTACCCATTTTTAGTGTGGTTTTTGGTGTGATGGTTGTTCCTGTTTATTTGACATTAGTATGTGAAAAATCGGCTTCAATGACATCACTGCAAGACGGAGAGCTGCTTCTATTTTAAGGAAAGCGGTATCGTCTTTTAATTCTTGTGACAGCTGAAAACACCTTTTCGCATATGTTGAAAATTGGATAAATAATTGTATTGCTTTCTCACTCAGTGATGAGTATTCACGTCTTACAGAGAGCCAGAAATGAGGTTTTGATAATGACTTCAATTTAGCTTTGAGATTGTCGTCACAAACTAGATCGATAAGGTTTTCTTTTTCATTCATGCTTAATTTGCTTTCTTCACTGTCACCAACAAATGGCTGTATTATCCACATATTTCCAGGCCTAAGATCTTCTTCACTTCGTGTAGTTCTGGGGACATTTTTTTGCTCATGGTGTATAATGCAGTGAGTAGATAGAATGTTTGGGTGAGTAACATTTTTTTTTCACTTTGCAACAACTCCTGAGCGATGTCCAGTCATGTTTGCAGCACCATTTGTGCGCATACCAATACATTTTTTCCATTAAATTCCGTGTTCCAAGAAATCACTATCAAGTGCTTTAAAAATCTTAAAGTTGTTCTATCTCTTGTTCTTGAATGAGCAAAGAAGTTCTTTCTGAAATTCTTCTTCATTCAACCCTCACAAAACAAAGGAAAAGTGACTTGTTACTCACATCCGTAGATTTATCAAGTTGAATTGAATAAAATGATGATTTTTTTTACAATTTTCATAACTTGATTTTCAATATCATAGGTTATTTCTTCAATTCTGTTGGCAGACAAAGGAATTACCTTCAATCTTTGAACAGCTTGTTTTCCCAAAACTGCTTCACAGGTTTGTAACATGCGAGGTTTGATTAAGATTGTTAATCGTATTTTTTTATTCTGAATGTTCATGCATTATAAATAATGACCCATTTTATCCGGGGACCATCTAAATATTTTCACGGACCACCAGTGATACATGGACCACCGGTTGGCAACTGCTGGTTTAAAACATATTCTAAATAATGATTCCATTTTTTAACGGTGCGGGTTGTTTTGACGACTGGACGTACATGAAATTTCACCGAAAAATTTTAATAGCTGCAACGATTTTGAAAAAATGCTTCGTGTACGTATTTTCTACGTCAAACCCTAACTATCATCAATATTGTATCACCGGGGTTCCAAAATCGACCTACCCCAATGGTATAGTTGTTGTGTAATCGGGTTCATACTGAGACAATATATTAGATGAGTATAATGGGGACGTATATATCGGAGGACGAGACATTTATGTGAGACATTTATGTGAAATGTTAACTAATGTGAATATTCCTTTGGAAAACGAATTTTCATTAATCATTTTTCCATTTTTATGGTTTCTTAGTAGATGATTGATTTCGTTTAAGAATTGCTTATATTTTTCCGATAGTAGAAATTTATAGAGCATTGTGATTCCGAATCTTTCTAAGAATAGTTTGTAGAATTATTACATTAATGTTATAAATACTTTACATAGTTTGCGGCCATTCATACAGTCATATATTGTATGCTACAAGAAGAAGGATTACAAGAAAGCAACGCACACACTAGGTAAGAAAAATAAAGATGTGCATACCACCGCTTTTATTTGAATTGATTTTTTAATATTTTATATTACGTCTTTTAGTACAATATAATTCCTCGTTATTTGGCTATTCGATGATCATATATTTTATACCCTCATTGTGTCAGCGTGCTTCCTTTTCTTTTATGTAAATGAGCCAGCGGTACTTATACTAGCGATACTTACATTAGAACTACCTTCCCCCTAGGAGGAAGTCTCATGGGAAAATTGAGTGCACAAGTGATTCTAAGTCGCATGTATATCCCGATTAAGGGAGATGACATTAGGTATTTTGAAGTTCTTGCAGAGAGGTATCGATGCCCTCCTACATACAGCGCCAGATATTCTCAAATGATCACCCATCTGGTACTGACCAGCATAACGTTGCTTGACTTCGGTAATTTAACGAGAACCGGTGTGTCAACGTGATTATGTCGTATACTCCTAGGTAAATAACCAAGCCATGTTCCTGACCTTTTCGTTGTGTATGTATATTTAATATGTTTAACGGCCTCGCCTAAATGTAAAATATTTTAGAGAAAGTCAAAATTTGACTCCTATGATTTTCGCATGAATTATTATCATTCCAAATCTGGGGGATGTGTCACGGTAATCGTTAGAACGTGATAAAGTAATTATGTAACATGAGACACATCAGAAAAGTAGGTGCACGTCACAAGGTAATCTTACTGGATAGCAGAGACTTTCATTAATACATTTTATATACAGAACCTATCTCTATGTAAAAAATAAAATTAAAAATGCCGTATTTGTATAAAATGAAAAAGTTGTCTAAATATAAATGAAAAAGTCGCAGGAAAATTCCAGATGATCAAAATATATAAAGAAAATGATTTAAAAAAAGCCCAGACCAGGAGGAATGTCATCACAATTCTTTTCTCTCGTCTATATCATCATCAGCAGCAGCATCAGCATCATCATCATCATCATCATCATCATTATCATTATTATTATTATTATTATCATTCGATGTTTATTTTACGGCGTTTTTCACTCGGGAAATTATCCAATTCAATCTCGAACTGAAGCTGCTTTCTTCCATCAAACATTTATATAAAAATTGTGCCCGTTTCTTTTCTGAATTCGATTGTGAACCACTTGAACCGAAGTACAATGGAATTTTGCCAAAGACTGGGACACTCAAGTTAGCAATATTCGTTAGAAATTTTTTTTTTTTTTTTTTTTTTTTGGAGTCGCAGGATTCAATTTCCTCTCTGTCATCGGTTTTTACTTGATATAATTTATTTTTATTTATTTATTTTTTTTTTACTATTGGTCAGTTTCATGCAATTCCACCATTTATATGAGGAATAATATTATTGATAGTAGTATTAATAGTAGTACATAATGATGAGGTAGTGGAACGGCGATAGATATAGAAAGATGAGAAGGAGAAGAATGGTGGTAGCAGTGGTAGGAGTAAGAAGAGAAGGGAGGATGTCGTTTCCTCTATTTTACTCTATCGTTATCGTCCTGTTATCTTTTTTGTACATTTTTTCTCGTATTCATTTCGTTATCTATTTGTTCATCAGAGATAATTGGATGAAATTTCGCTTTCAAATTTTTCCTTAAACTTATTTATTCCTAGCGGGGACGGGGAGTACCCGGCCTTGCTCAGTCGTAAAATATGTTTAAATATATTTTAATTCGTACAGATTTCGTATTTATTATTATAGATTCTCTACTGAATATTATATATATAATGCAATGATCATGACTTCTTCTCGTTGGAACACTATGGATTGTCTAATGTCCGTGTGTAAATTGAATGTTTATTAATTCTTAATCCCCTTCATTCCCGTGACAGTTATTTGGTATCCCGGAGGTAGGGTCTTAGTAAATGGAATTAAAAGTAGGCTGGGTTCGATTACCCTGATCGGCAGGAATTGTTATCCTACACTGATGATTGCGTAAGCATGAAACACTAGTAGAATAATTATTATTTAATTATGATATATATATGGTAAAACTGGTAAGTAGTAAAAACCTGAGGAGAGTGCTCAATACTATTGCAGAGCAAATATATGTTTTATTTTTTATTACCGTTTTATCTGTTTGGTTACATATGTTTCAGATGTTGGATCATGTTTACGATCTAACAGCCTCGTCAGACCTTACAAAAGTGGTTGTTAGTATTAGGAAGAAGTGTTTTAGAAGAAACATGGTCCAACATCTGAAACATATGTAACCAAACAGATAAAACGGTAATAAAAAAATAAAACATATGTATATATATATATATATATATATATAAATATATAAATATATAAATATATATATATGAATAAAATAAAGCAAGATATAAATGATGCTTTAGACGTTATGTGAATAAAAAGGAAAAACCTAAAAGAGTAAAAACAAAAATAAAATCAACGTTTCGTCCCCATTTCATAAATGAACAAAACATTAATTTAGATCCTGGTTGATGATGATAAAAGAAAAAAAAATGCATATATGTATATAACCCGACCCCCCTCCACACACTTGATATAAATTCTCTTTTCATCATGAAATTTTTTCTCTCCAGAACAGAAAGAGAACTAAACTTCTCCTCTTTCGCATGTGATATGACCGTCTTTGCTGTACATCCTCGCCTAGAAATCCTGATGATGTCCCCTGAAATGGGGACGAAACGTTGATTTTATTTTTGTTTTTACTCTTTTAGGTTTTTCCTTTTTATTCACACATATATATATATATATATATATATATATATGTATGTATGTATATATATATGTATATATGTGTGTATATATATATATATATATATATATATATATATATATATATATATATATATATATATATATATATATAGTACTAATTTCAAAAGTTTTTTTTATGACTTGGATGCCTTCAGCTAGAATCGGAATCAAATAATTTAACGGTCCCGCTACGTTCCCTATTGTTTAAACTATCGACAGATAGATAAGAAAGGTTTAAAATTACACCACTTGCGTATGCAAGTAATAATAATATGTCAATAAATTGAAGTGAATATTTTGCATTTCAACTTGCCGACATATTTTTGTACATATTATTCATCCATCGAAACAAAAATTTTTACTCGTTATAAACTATTCTTTATGTATGATTACTATTTTCTGTTAGTCCAGTGTTATGAGATCAGTAGTTTAATAGTTTATCGGTTAAATATTTTCACAGATACAGACAAATCCATGCATCTACTGTTTTATTTATATAGATAATGCTTTCTCTTTATTTTTTTTTTCATTCAGTTTTCTTTCTATATTTGATGTCAAAGTGTTATTCGTGCCGTTCTTTACTTCTCTGTATCCTTCCTTGTCCCATTTGTTATCATTACTATTTTTTCTTATTATCACTTATATTACCATCATCAATTATAAATGATGATCTCGGGAGTCTTAGTGACACTCTTCACATATTTTCAATATTATCTGCTTTTTTTTTCATTACAAATCAGTTGAAGTTTCCAGATGATTCTATCGTTCTATGATCTTTTCATTCTCTGTGATCAACGGCAGACACTTTGTTATAGTGGTGTCATTGCGTTTATTTCCGGGGTTAATGCAGGTAACAGCATTTTTATGTCATACTTTACCCAAGTAGTTTCAGCAATAATGGCTTCGTCTTAATATCATCCATCTATTCTTCAAGTTCGTGTGTGTTGTTATTAACATTTTTTTTTTTTTTTTTGCAACTCATCTGTGCCTGGATAGTATCACCTAATTCTCTGGGTTGGTTTACACGCTCTAAGAGTTTTGTAAAAGTATCATTATTCATAAATTCATTTATATTGTAATTCCTATGATTTTCAGATCTGTTAATCCGTTATGTACGTGAATAGTTTCATATACATACTGAAGATTGTGCATATATTGGTATATAGTATGTATTTATACAAATTTATGTGCATTAGAACGAAGTGTTTGTGCAAAGAAATTTTTTAATAAAAAATATATATTAATCTTCCTAGAGATTCTATTGAGATAGTCTTTTACACGTTTTAAAATCATTCTCAATCAATAATAACTAAAAGGATGATAAGCTTGTCAATTTCGAAATATTCATATTTTGATAACTCATTTTGCTTTGTGTAACTCTATTTTAATATCTATGAATAGGTGTGTTCGTTTTCTTAGGTAATTTATTATAATATCTGAGTGGTTATCTGAGTGGTTAGTACTTATAATATGCTCATTATTAACCGAAAAGTCGCATAAAATGCCAACGACTTTGCTCTTATTACTGGTATTGTCATTTCCGTCGCCACGAGACGGTTACTTATTCGCGGTCCTTCTAAGGCTCTGATTGACCATTCATATGGCCCTCATACTCTCACCTTCTATTATATTCGTTGATCCTGAACGACTACAAATTGATAGGTGGTGATTAGTTCGAGTCGGTTTCTTTGTAAGAACGAGATCTCAAAAGAAAATGTGTTAACACGGATTAAATATGAAGAGTCAATTAATATACGTGACATTCTATGTAAAAGATAACCGCTTACTCCTGCCACTGTGTTTAAAATTCCACATATGTTGTTAAAAACTGAGTAAGTGGTTTTGCTAGTAGGTTGCAAGTCCGAAATTAAAGAGGTATGTATGAGCGGCGTGTTTTCAGCTGCACATGAGAATTGTCTACTGAGATGCGGAAATCCCCGATTTATACTGCAATATTGTTGAAAAAACAAAAAATAAATAAATAAAATAAAGAAAAAATTAAAGAAAAAGTACCAGATAGCCATCAGGATTTTTTCAACAGTTCCGCTACTTAATTATTATTTTAGTAACTTAATCAATGGTAAACCCATTCGTTCTCTCAACTTCTTTCAACTTGTGAAATGTTATCCTAAGGAACTGGTAATGGTAAAGGTTTCTCTCATTTTACTTTCACTCACCATTGTTTATATCGTTTAACAATTTCGTGGATCGGACTTGAAGTAAAGACTCTAATTTCTTGGTCAACTACTATAATTTTAAGACAGTGTCAAAATTGACAAGCACAAACCTTTTTTTTATATTTCAGTCCGTTCTGTGATCTGAAACTATAAATAGTTTTTTGAAAGAGTTCGGTGATTTTACACTTTAAATAGTATTTTGAAAGAGCATTTTGACACTATAAATCTGAAACTGTAAATAGTATTTTGAAAGAGTATTTTGAAACTATAAATCTGAAATTATAAATAGTATTTTGAAACAGTATTTTGAAACTATAAATCTGAAACTATAAATCTGGAACTATAAATCTGAAACTATAAATAGTACTTTGAAAGAGTATGTGGAAACTATAAATCTGAAACTATAAATAGTATTTTGAAACTATAAATCTGAAACAGTAAATAGTATTTTGAAAAAGTATTTTGATACTATAAATCTGAAACTATTAATAGTATTTCGAAAGAGTATTTTGAAACAATAAATTTAAAACTATAAATAGTATTTTAAAATAGTATTTTGAAACTATAAATCTGAAATTATAAATACTATTTTGAAAGAGTACTTGGAAACTATAAATCTGAAACTATAAATAGTATTTTAAAATAGTATTTTGAAATTATAAATCTGAAATTATAAATACTATTTTGAAAGAGTATTTGGAAACTATAAATCTGAAACTATAAATAGTATTTTGAAACTATAAATCTGAAACTATAAAAAGTATTTTGAAAGAGTATTTTGAAACTATAAATCTGAAACTGTAAAAAGTATTTTGAAAGAGTATTTTGAAACTATAAATCTGAAACTATTAATAGTATTTCGAAAGAGTATTTTGAAACTATAAATCTGAAACTATAAATAGTATTTTGAAATAGTATTTTGAAATAGTGTATTCAAACTATAAATCCGAAAGTATAAAAAGTATTTCGAAAGAGTATTTTGAAACTATAAATCTGAAACTATACATAGTATTTTGAAAGAGTATTTTGAAACTATAAATCTGAAACTATACATAGTATTTTGAAAGAGTATTTTGAAACTATAAATCTGAAACTATAAAAAGTATTTTGAAAGAGTATTTTTAAACTGTAAATCTGAAACTATACATAGTATTTTGAAAGAGTATTTTGAAATTATAAATCTGAAACTATAAATAGTATTTTGAAAGAGTATTTTGAAATTATAAATCTGAAACTATAAATAGTATTTCGAAAGAGTATTTTGAAATTATAAATCTGAAACTATAAATAGTATTTTGAAAGAGTAGTTTGAAATTATAAATCTGAAACTATAAATAGTATTTCGAAAGATTATTTTGAAACTATAAATCTGAAACTGTAAATAGTATTTTGAAAGAGTATTTTGAAACTATAAATCTGAAACTATAAATAGTATTTTGAAAGAGTATTTTGAAATTATAAATCTGAAACTATAAATAATATTTCGAAAGAGTATTTTGAAATTATAAATCTGAAACTATAAATAGTATTTTTAAAGAGTATTTTGAAATTATAAATCTGAAACTATAAATAGTATTTCGAAAGAGTATTTTGAAATTATAAATCTGAAACTATAAAAAGTATTTTGAAAGAGTATTTTGAAACTATAAATCTGAAACGATAAAATGTATTTTGAAAGAGTATTTGGAAATTATAAATCTGAAACTATAAATAGTATTTTGAAAGAGTATTTTGAAATTATTAATCTGAAACTATAAATAGTATTCTGAAAGAGTATTTTGAAACTATAAATCTGAAACTGTAAATAGTATTTTGGAAGAGTATTTTGAAAAAGTATTTTAAACTATAAATAGTATTTTGTAAAGAGTATTTTGAAACTATAAATAGTATTTTGAAATATTATTTTCAAAGAGTATTTTGAAAGAGTATTTAGAAACAGTATTTTTAAAGAGTATTTTGAAACTATAAATCTGAAACTATTAATAGTATTCGAAAAGGTATTTTGAAACTATAAATCTGAAACTATAAAAAGTATTTTGAAAGAGTATTTTGAAACTATAAATCTGAAACTGTAAATAGTATTTTGAAACTATAAATCTGAAACTATAAAAAGTATTTTGAAAGAGTATTTTGAAACTATAAATCTAAAACTATTAGTAGTATTTTGAAAGAGTATTTGGAAACTAAATCTAAAACTGTAAATAGTATTTTGAAAGATTATTTTGAAACTATAAATCTGAAACTATTAATAGTATTTTGAAAGAGTATTTTGAAACTATAAATCTGAAACTATTAATAGTATTTTGAAAGAGTATTTTGAAATTATAAATCTGAAACTATTAATAGTATTCGAAAGAGTATTTTGAAACTATAAATCTGAAACTGTAAATAGTATTTTGAAAGAGTATTTTGAAACAGTATTTTTAAAGAGTTCACTTTTACTTTCAGAATTAGACAGTCAAGCAAAGTTGTTTCCGAATTATCATTTCAAAAGCAGCAAATTTTAATTATCTTGTCAGTCGAGACGGAGACGATAATTAAAATCTATTATTTCTAATTTCATTCGTCTGATAAATTTTCGGGTTCAATTCTCATACAATCTCTCAAAACCTTATTTATATTTCAAGTATCATTTTCGTTTATCACTTTAGAATGCCATTTATTATAGTTTCATATCGATTGTGGAACGAACTATACCAGCTCTCTTTGTTGCGGGTTTCATTTCCTTCATCCGGCAGTTTTGGATACATATACTCTGATACTAGTCAACAAATTTATTTTCTCTCTGTTTGTTTTATGAGGTCTAAAATTGGTTGTCATTGGTGATTTTTCTTCTCATTGAGTGTAAAAAGTCGATACTGTAAGTAAAGAGGTTTTGTTTCCCTTTGCTATTTACATTCGTTTTGTATTTGTGGTTTTTATTGGTGACAATCCGAAATTGTATTTATGTAGATTTATTTCGACATATATATATATATATATATGTGTGTGTGTGTGTGTGTGTGTGTGTGTGTGTGTGTGTATATATATATATATATATATATATATATATATATATTATATTATATTATATTATATTATATTTTTAAAATATCTGTATTCTTTTCCTAATCCTAGTCCTTCCACTTGTTGGCTATTTGTCTAATAATTAATCTCAATGTAATTTTTTTTTATTTAAACCTAACGAACACTTATCAGTGAATCTCTGTGCCTTATCGCTAAGATTTTAATTGTGTTTGGTCTATCATCGTAGTGCAATATTTGTTTCTGCTCTAGCTGGGATGCGCTTTTGTAACATCCTGTCATACAGAGGTTTGGCTGGTATGAATCTCTCGTCTTGCTGGGATGAGGGGTGCTTCAGTTCGATCTTGGGAGGTACATTCGAACAGGCATTACATCCTTCTTTCGGTTTATTGCCAATTGTTGTAGTACCCCTGACAAGGAATGCAGACAGATTTTGTTCTCGGCTATTTTGGAGTCCGGTAGAGTGGCCGCCCTTTTAGGGAGCTAGCTATGCATTCATTAATTGACAGTGTGTCACATCGAGCTTAGGAGAAAACTGATGAAACTGCGTATTTGCTTGTCAATTGATAATTATCTATTCGTTACAATAGCTCCAAAACAAATTGGTGTAACAAGTGGAGTTATGTTTATTCAATAAATACTTTGATAGTAATATAGTTTGATAGAAGAATATTTACTGCAATACAAAATATAGTTAGATAATCGAAGGAACAGGCGATTGTGAACAAAGTTAACACCTTACACAGCCTAACATCATAAGTGAGCTTGGAAGCTCGACATATAAAATAAACAGCAGGTTATTTGATATGGCATGGACCCTTTTGAAATGAACGTTTCTGTTTAAAGCACAAATACACTATGATACTTCACTTTTCCATTTTAAATTTAAGCCCATATCATCGGACGAGCACTAAGGTCAGGCATATAAAATCAACAGTAGGTTCTTTGATATTATAGGGCCGCGTTCGTAATGAATGTTTCTGTTTAGATCACAATTGAAGCTTGATACTTGACTTTTGCATTTTAAACTTTAATTCAAGCCATTATGCATAAAAAAAAATTATAAAATCAATTGTGGGTTCTCTACAGCGAAATGGAGACAACACTGTATTGTGGACTGAGTAACTGCAGGGAAGCATGTGAAACTTCCTCCCAGTGCATCGCGAAAGGTTCACAACTAAAGCAGATTTGATTGAAAAATGAACGATTTCACCGATTTCCATGACAATAAAAATAGATAATCATTCAATCCTGGGCAAGGTCAGGTCTCCCTGCTAGTATATATATATATATATATATATATATATATATATATATATATATATATATATATATATATATATATATATTAGCAGAATTCACGTCCCGGTGTTGACTAGGAAAACTCGAATAAACAAAGAAATACCGATCTTCAATCCCATAGTTGTACTGCATTCGAGCTTTTACATTCTGTTTTAAAACGATGAATAAATCAAAGTAAAAGTTTCTTTCTTGTTATTGGAATGCTACGAATGCAGATCTCACGATATTATTATACATAAACTGTATTTCCTGACCTACATTGATATATTGCTAAATTTTGCAAACTGTTATGAAACTATAACTCTTTTTAAGGTAATAGCGTGAAAGAGTCATACAAAGTAATTATCTTTTTTCAACTATGAACATAAAACAAACTAACTGACTTCTTTACAAATAAACTAAAATGTCATAATAAAATGATTTGTTGTAAATGGGATTTGAAAAAATTTTCTGTCAAAGGTGTAAAATTGTTAGTGCTAGAAGTTGTTCAACTACACAGACATACACACACAAACAAAAACACACACACAAACACAAACACACACACAAACACACACACAAACACATATAAGTGTGTGTGTGTGTGTGTGTGTGTGTGTGTGTGTGTGTGTGTGTGTGTGTGTGTGTGTGTTATCAAATCATCTTTCATAGAAGAGAGGATAATTATATGCAGTAGAACCCCGGGGTACTGCTTTAAAAAGTTAATAATAAAATACGATACGCATAAATATAATCAAATAACTTCATAAATAACACCGTAATGCTACGAAAATACCGCAATCTATGGCCAGAAAAACATCGTATTCCACATCGTAACCTGAAAAAAACTATCGTAAGGGCACTGTATCCCGGGGTTCTACTGAATATATATATATATATGTGTGTGTGTGTGTGTGTGTGTGTGTGTGTGTGTGTGTGTGTGTGTGTGTGTGTGTTTGTGTGTGTGTGTGTGTGTGTGTGTGTGTGTGTGTGTGTGTGTGTGTGTTATAAAACTCAGTGGACTTTGCTTGCTTGCAGCTTGTCTTCGACGATCGGGCAATTCCACCTTTTAAAAAAGGGATGACAGCTATATACATATATATATATATATATATATATATATATATATATATATATATATATATATATATATGCCTGTTTGTTTGCGTGAATAAGGAAATATAATATTTTATATACTGATATACTTCAACAGTGTTAAATACATGAGTAGATTTAGTGAGTTATGAAAATATATTTATGGCAATTAAGCTACACAAGGCTTTTCGGTTTCATTGTACTAGGGAAACATCAGGCTTTGTTTATGCGAAATTCTGTCATTTGCTAAAAGACACATTAACCCGTGGGAGGAATAACAAATAATCTGACTGATAACCTAGCTAATCATCACATGCACATATAAAACATCTGGTAACATTTATTTTAGTCTAATGAATCCCTAATGGGATGAAACACGGAAGCCTCTTTGTAGATTACTTGTCACGATTATATATTTTTTAATTTGTATATATATATATATATATATATATATATATATGTGTGTGTGTGTGTGTGTGTGTGTGTGTGTGTGTGTATTCGGTGATAAGATCGGTAGAAAAAAAAATTTTAAATTTTCAAAATATTTTTAAATGGTTATATTTGTGTGCGTTGTTTTTGTAACGTGTTTTTCCAAATTTTACATGATTTTAAATTATTTAGGTTATTTTTGAGGAATCTAGATTGAGGCAAAAATATACATTGTTCCAGTTTAGAAGAATTTCTACTTCACTGAGCGAAAGCAAAAATGTGACTTGTATCATTTGATTCTCTAGCAGACTGACTCGAAAAACCTGTTTTGCTGTACGTGCAAGACCGCTGTGTAATGAATGATATGGACTCAACTTTCTGTAAAGTCTTAAAAGTTTTAATAAGATGTATTTTTAAATAAAAAGAAAGGAACAAACATAACTATTTATGAAATCAGTAACAGCAGCGGGTGTGGTGTTTAATGAATCGACTCTAGGTGGGAATTGTACTCTCTACAGCAAAATCAGCAAAATCTATGCCATTTCAGAAATGCCATTTTTTCCTGTTGATTGTGGTACGTTGCTGGTCGCATGCAATCCTAGGAATTACACCCTCCTAAGTTTTGGCTTCTCTTTTGGAGAAGGGATTAGTTTGTTTCTGATTTCCTGAAGCGTCTCTACCAGGGTATGTCGATGAGGCTGTTCAGCCATTTTTGCAGGCCATAGGGCTCTTCTCGGGAAGCTGGTTCCGAACCTAATGGCATATCTTTTCGTTGTAGGATAATTTCAATTGAAAAATCAGCAGTTTTTTTAACCAATCATAAACGTAAGAATATTCACTCCCAAACTTTACACATGATGTAAAAAGGAAAAATATTCTTTCTATACGATTTTTCCTTACAAACGTAGGAATTATTTTATGTCAAGATGGGAATTTTAACTAGCATGTTCGATGCTCTCTCTTGAAGGCAAGAAATGAAACGATCACAAAATAACAAACCCTACCTGTAAAATTCAAGACAAACTTTATCGGTACACAGGGTATAATTGCAAAATAGTGCGCCCATCTTCCGTCCAACGTGGTGGAGCTGGTAGGTTGTTCAATGAAGCGGTAGTCCTTTTGCGATCCGCATGCTGTCGTAGTCTGTTGCAGGGATGGATGAATTTAGCCGTATTCCATAGGACCTCATGGCCCTAAAAAAATGGTAACAACGCAAAAAGGCTGAATACCGCAGATGAAGCATTCACAATGATAAGAAAGGTCCGTAATGCGGTTGTATACCTTCTGTCTTATAAGTAAACCTAATTTGTAGGCTTTTACAAATATGTTCTATACTTCATCCACGGCCGATATTTGAAGCACAGAAGGCACTAATGTTAGCGCACAAGTCTCCTTCCTAGAAGACATAATACAAATTAGTCCTTCCTCCTTCACTGATCTGGAACGAGCTGAGAAAACTGAAAAGGAAATAGAAATTGGCACCAAAGGCACGTGACATGTCGGGTTAGATTCGACCAATCAAATCGATCGATACAATGGCAGTTAGGGCTTGTATTATGACTGTATAATTTCTTACAGCACGTCGTAACAAAAACAGCATGGATCTTTGGGATCGAAGATTATCTACAACACATTTATATTGAACTATATTCATTCAAATTAATATAGTTAGAGTGCGTTGTGAAAATAAATAAGCATCAAGTTACTCTTGAATTTTAAAGAAACCGATTTTACTTTCTATCAAATTTAATTTATTATGTTTTCCTTATTTTTTCCTTCTTTTAACTTTATCGCTGGGTGTATGATTGGAAGAGACCTTTACTTTACATTTGTTATTTATTTTTTATTCTTATTTATATACTAAAATATCGTAACTGCACGACGCCATCTATTGCAGGATCGAAAATAAATTTGTTTTAGTAATTGAACAAATTTGAATTTTGAGTTTTCTGAAAAGATGCGACAATTTATAGAATGAAAATTGTGTTTTTTGTATATACTTCTAGACATATTTATTTGCTTTTTCCTTTGTATTTTTCAATTGTCAATTTATTCATCTATTTATGTTTTTTTAATCTGAAATCAATATTCAGTTTACACTGATTGAATATTCTAATTAATGCGTCTTTCGTTTGGTTATTTTTATTGCATTTACACCCGAAACAAGGCACAGTGTCTTTTTGATGTAGGGGACTACTGTCTGGGACATGATTTATAGAGATATTATGTAGGGGGTTGAGCGGCAAGATGTCTGCTTACATTGCACCTGAACTTCTGTACAGTCAGGAACCAAGAAATGAATTCTAAAGTATAGCAGTCCGAGGGAAGAAACTATTAGAGTAGAAGGCTTTCTGGTATCTACGAATCTTCTCTACCGTGTAGTGGCAGAATGTATCTGCTTGTCGGATATGTCGAAGGGGTACAAGGGCTTATAGTTTGTCGGAGTACTTTCCATTATTATACTTGTAAAGCAGACAGAGCTATGCAACATTTCGTCGACGGGAAAGAGGCTAAAGCCTAGCTCACAGTATGGAATCTATTAGGTTGGTGACTCTATTTTGAACCCTGTCTAAGAGTGAGAGACTAGTGGCTGATGCACCAGCCCAAATGTGACAACAATACTCCATAATTGAACGAATGGTGGCTTTGTAGAGATACAGGATACTTTTAGGCATAAGTAAATTTCTAGCCCGGTAGTGAGAGACTTCTTTACAGCAGCCTTGACAATATCCTCAATGTATCTGTTCTAATTCATGTTACCTATGAACATAAAGCTGGGGACTTTGAACGAAGTACTTTCAGGTAATTTATCATTAGCCATGGCTATCAGTGGTTGAAAAAGTTTCTTATAATTATAACAGAAAAGAACCTTAGTCTTGGCAGCATTAAATGTTACGATCAATTTTCCCCTTTCCACTATGGACTGGAACTTTTCCTCTAGGGTGCCCGTCATTATTTTGGATATGTGTTCATTCGTTTCCCCTCGTGTCTGTTTTAGAGTGTGGTGTGATCAGCAAATATACCCATCTCGGAGATAATTTTATCAAGGTGGTAATTTATAAATATCAGGAATAATAAAGGCCCAAGGATCGATTCTTGGGGTACACCCGCATTGTTTTGACGTACGATTATCGAGGACAACCTGAATTTTTCTCTTATTTAAGAAGGCTTTAATTACATTAAGTATTCGTCCATTAATACCATATGATTTGATTTCCATGAGAATACCACCATACCATACCATACCATACCCTGTCAAAGGCCAGAGATATATCTAGCTGCTGCCGTAGCAACCCCTGCTTTATCCAGTGCATGGTATATACATGCAGAGATTAGTTATGATGTCTTCAGTAGAATAGGCTTGCCTAAATCCATACGATTGGCTGGTCAGAAGTTTAGTAGCTGTCAGATGGGGGACTAGTGCGTGATTAATTAAAAACTTAAAGAGTTTGACGAAAAGAGAGAGGAGACTACTGGGATGGTAATTTAATGGGTCAGTTTTCTCGCTAGAATTATTTTAAACTGATACCACAGAAGCAGTTTTCTAGCAGTCAGGAAAACAAGATTCATTAAGGCATTTGTTGGAAAGTTTGGAGAGAAGTGGAGCAACCCCAGTGAAGCATTTTTTTTTAATAATACAGCTGGCATGAGATCAGGTGCACTTGCTTTAGAGGTAGCCAGGTGTTTTATGTTATCACGTACTTGAGAATGGGTGATTTTCAGATCATCTAGTGTGGTTTCTGTCCCGAATGGAAAATCTAGAAGGGAATAGTTCGCTGGGTCCAAAGTAGAGTTGGAGGAAAACGAACGGTCAAGCAGGTTAATCATCTCAGTTAGCGCAAAAACACTATCAAGACTGTTGGATAAGTGGAAGAATTGTTATTGTCAATTATTTACAAATTCATTGTTATAAATTTTTCAAAAATGACAAATTACTTATTTCTGCGTTTCAATGGTGGTTTCGATATATCCTCTCTTAACTGCGGATATTTCTCTCTTACAATTACTTCTAGCTTTTATAAACTTTTGTCTATTTGTATTGGCCTTATGTTCGATAAATATGCGCTGTACATGCTGCTTTTGAACAATGGCAGCTGCGTAGGTGAAAGTAAACCACTGGGGACAGTAGGGTTTGCTACTTCCGTGTGTGAACATGTGCTTTAATTGCCGCTTCGAACCATTCAGTGGTCTCATTTGCGCATGGTTTTGCAGGAAAAGAATATATATTTGCCCATGGAGCATTTCTGATGTGCGCCCTATGGATTTCAGTCAGTCTTATTGTGGGTCCTTATCGTTTTGAACAATGGCTCTTTGTGAATTTATAGATTTAACTCCAGTTAAATATTTAAATATAAAGTAAATATTCAAATTGTTTTGCGTGAATGTGTAATTTGAAATAGATTTTTCTTAACCTTACATATATATTTTAAATCTAATAGTATATTTCAATGGGTAATATGTAATTGTGTGTACAATAGCAAATTGTTGTTTTTTTATTCCTTGTATGTAAACATTTAATATATGTTCAGATGTATGTGTGTCTGATTTTCTATCCACCTTTTGCAGATGGCAAGGGAATGTAAGTGGAGGTTTAGCTTGCCTTTTATACAATATTGATACGATATAATATTGACTCAAGTTTTAGTGTGAAAGAGTATGAGGAGGGTAGGAAAATTTTACGCTGTCTTGTGTGCATTTTATTCATGCATATGAATGACACATATGCCATTTTAATGAGTAAGGGTTGCGGATAGAAGTTGATTACTCTTAAAATGTGATAATGACACATTTAATAGTCGTGCCTCATCAATATCCAGTTTCCCTTACTCTATGTAGCTAAAATGACTTAAAAACTTTAAAAACATTTAATTTAATTTTCTATGTTTATTACCTTTAGCAAATTAGGTGCAAACCTTTTATAATATTTGCTAATATTTTTCCTCCGACGAGATGTATAAACATCGAAAACTCATGGGTTAAGTAAATATATTTTACTATACTGTATTCTTTGTCTTGCATACAATAAAATTTCTATATTTGAAATTTAACTTTTTCAAATCACAAATGTTAAATTCCTAAATTATGATATATATATATATGTGTGTGTGTGTGTGCGTGTGTGTGTGTGTGTGCGTGTGTGTGTGTGTAGAGAGGGGTGGAGAGAAAAAGAAACGAAGACGAGGGAAGATTTAAATTCAATAATGCATCTTTTATGTTTTACCCAACTGTTACAAAGGCTTTTTCAATGGTGATGTCGAAAAAGTAGACGAGAAACCTATCATTTTAATATATGTCGAGGAAAGAAGCACACATATATATATATATATATATATATATATATATATATATATATATATATATATATATATATATATATATAAGCGAGATAAGACACAGATTAAAGATCAGGTGAAATATCTTGATAGTTATTACTTTTAGGTAATACTTTATTTTGCTAACCGCATTTCATTTCCTCTGATGATTATTGAAAATCCATGGATTAAGGAAATTAACATAACTCCCCTCTATATATCCCTTGTGTCAAACAATAAATTCTTAATTCGAATATATGTGTTTACGCTTTGATTTTCAGAATTTAACTTTAACCACTAAATTATATATATATATATATATATATATATATATATATATATAGCAATTTCAGCAATTATATGTGAAGATGTGTGTACATATTTATTTACTTCTCCAGCATATGTAAATTTTATAATGCTCAAATTTCTTTTGTCACTTTTTCGACATGTCATTTTGGAGAAAAGCCTTCGTAACGTTGAAATGCACTTTGAAGTGTTAGATCTTGCTTTCTTTCAATTTTTTATCATTCTCTCATCTTTATTTTATGCAGTATATTATGATCCATTATGCTTAATGTTTGTTTTCGTCTGTATTCTTACTTCTCATACATTTTCGTGGACATAGAATAGATGAAAGTAGAGATTTGATAAACAATAAGGACTGCGCTATTTTTAACTCTTAAGCAAAGGAAATGAACGATTACGCGAAGCAGCGGCAGAAAAGAACTAAATACTAGAATAAATTGAAATCGGCAAATTCTAAAAGGGAGAAAACACCAATCACATTAACATTTAAAAAGATAAATGAAAAGAAGTGATGACATAAATGTAGAACAAGATATTTAACATAATGGTATTACATAACATCAAAAGTTGGCAGTTTCTGATTTGCTATCCAATTTTATATGTTTATTTCTGGTCCTGAATATAATAGATTGACGAGTTCTATTATCTTTCAACTTTGGTGAAAACTTGTTTTTAATCGTCATATGCACACCTTAATAGCTGATGCAAATCGCTCCCGGTGGAGAGTCCTTCGATATAATAGACATTGTGTCGCTTCGATATATGGTTGTAGAAATATTTAATCACGGGTGTGCAATAATAAACTTAAAATATCAAATTTTACGTGTAGATCGTAAATTAAATATGAGAAAAGTAAATTCTATTATAAGATAAAAGAGTGGAATTAGTGCTATACAGGAGTGTGTCATACAGAAAGAGGTCTGCAGTGACACGTAGCGAAGAAAAACATTGGTAAGTGAACTGATTGACTTTGGTTGCCCTTTTCGAAGCTCAGCCTCCGTTCATTCCCACGTGGAGTGGATGGTGAGAAGCTTACGTGTAACAGTACAGTGCTGTAAAAGGAGAAAATATTAACATCATAAGCCATTGAGTGACATGATTATTTTCTTTTAGTTTGTCCGTTATTACAGATAGAAAGTAGGCAAGATTGGAAGCCACATCACAGAGAAATAAATAGCTGTTCCTCAACAAAGTTTACTACAGACTAAGCGTTCGGATTCAAGAACACGTAACACATGTTAGATGGTTATTGCTACGCGTTCAAATAACAGTAATGTTTCACGAGGTTCGTTGTATTTTTCAGTGTCTGATATTTTACATTTAAAGTCACCCTCTCAACATTGTGTATCAAATACTTACTTCTCTTTTACGATGATGCTGAAAAGGCAAAATATTAATCAAGACAAAATCCTAGCCAATAATTTGAATAAAAATGTAACTTTCAGAACTATTTGCGAAAGTTAACTTTGCTTATCTAGTGTGAAATCTATTCACGTCTTTTCCTACACAAATACTTAATTTGATGTCAAACAGACACGGAAACAATTTTTGTGTTTGTTCATGATACTCTTCTTGTATAGAAATCAAGACATTGTCCATAATTGTCTACATTCTATTTATAATGTATAAGCATAGTGTAGCTCTTAAAGTCACTTAAAATTCTAAAGATAATTTTATCAAGATTCAAATAATACTTGAAAATAAGGTTTAATGAATTTATCAGGTAGGCAGTGAGACAATACCGTGTAAATTGATAAGAATATTTTAAACTGGACCTAGTTTGATTATTTAAAAAGATGGTTCTATAACTATTTGTAAAGATGGTGTTATGGCGCCATTCACTCGTAGTGGATTTTTCTAATTATTATAAAACTTCGAGTCTAATACTATTGTGGGGAATTATAACGACCCAATGTGAGACTACAGACTGTGAAACTAACAGTTGGAAAATGCTGATAACCTTATATTTCTATTCACTTTCTTGTATAATACATTCTTTGTGACCATTTTCTTGTGCCATAACAGATTGCATTTCAAAGCGATACTTTTTATAACGAGCGAAGAAGGAGCTCCGTAGAAATGTATTCCACAGATAGGTTGTTGTTGAAAAGCAGGTACACAGAGGTAGAGAAGGTGTTTGTATGTGAGTTAGTTTTTGCTGAAATAGTTTACGGGGGAAAACCGTAGATTGGAGCTCAGTCCTCTGAGCACTTGTAACAATTTCGCTTGGTATGTTTTTTACTTGTTAAATTTTACGTCGCAAAATAAAAATACGTATATTTTTCTCCTCCCTCCTTTTCTCTCTCTCTCTCTAATTTTTTCTCTCTCTCTCTTTCTCTTTGTAATATATATATATATATATATATATATATATATATATATATATATATGCATGTGTATGTATATATATGGTAAATTTCAAATATAAATGTTAGTAGCAAAAAGATTTTTCAATAGCTCGATCCTGTAAGAGCCATGATAAAAACATTTTCTATAAACAACATGAAAGGTAAAAGAAACAAATCTCAAATTAACCAAAAATCAGTAAGAGTGCTTTTGTGACTGGGTTAGAATCTTCCGACCAGCAATAATTATCATTTCCTGA
Source organism: Euprymna scolopes (assembly GCF_053919585.1). Taxonomy (NCBI): domain Eukaryota; kingdom Metazoa; phylum Mollusca; class Cephalopoda; order Sepiida; family Sepiolidae; genus Euprymna; species Euprymna scolopes. Next base: position 57,134,535 of record NC_136494.1, read on the forward strand.
ACTGATGGTATTGTAAGCTTTAAACAATAGTGTATGTAAATCTCCATATATAATATTTTGATTGCAAAAATGATCCTCTTGAGCAGAGCACCGTAGGTTTGCAACAACAGATGCCACATACAAATTTATTATATCTAGAATATTATCCACTATCTTGAACAAATTTAAGACACATTAAGCCGTTATAATAAAACCCTACATTTCATCCTTGGAGCAACATCATCACAATTGCAAGCCTCTTAAGAGAAAATAGTTCCTATTTTTCCCCTCTAAATATCAAGTCCTACTACCGCCCCCAGTCAACACCGGGAGTAAATATACACATTATGCATTTACTGTGCTTGCGCCCTTCGTAACTGGATCATAAACTCATCGACATAACATTATTTTCCCCTTTTCCTTTTGAAAAATAATAAAGTCTCTCCAGACTAATTTCACTCATTCTTATTGGCTGAGCTCTGACTATTCCTATATTCTGGATTAACGGTATTCACATACTAAATGAACGCTAATATACCGTTTAAATATGGCGCTGTTTACATTTCTTTATATTCCGAAGAAAAAACATTTCACAGCGATGCCGAAGAAAAAGCAAGAAACGTTATTTCCTCTCTTTCTAGCTCGCTCGCTTTGTACCTTTGTTCTAGTAATTAATTTTCCAAACATAGTTACGTTTTTATTTAAATGTACTTTATTTAAATATACTTTATTTAAACCTACACAATTTATATCATCTACTAAATTCGTACTTATTATGTTGTTTAACATATTATCATGTTGTTTAACATATTATTATGTTGTTTGATATACTTTTTAAAATGTGAAATATTCACATTTTAAAATGGTTAAACTATTTTCTGTTTCAGATTTATCCTTTTGAAACTACTTAAACTGTAAAAATGTAACACATTCATTGTTTTCTTTTCATGTTTCTATAAATAAATATATTTTTAAAATATCTAAACAGTTTGACGAAATATATAACATATTAACTTAAATAAACATAGTTATTCGAAAAGATATGCAATAAAAAATTTAAAAAATCAATCAATAAAAAGTGGTATTTTTATATTTTTGTTTTGGGGTGAAAAACTAAGCATAAAATATAGTTAACTATAAAAATGGTTTAACCGCTGCAAAACAGACCCATCAAATTATCGCCCCATTAGCCTCCTCCCACTTTTTGCCAAAATATTTGAGACCATAATTAACCATGCTCTAGTCCATCATCTTACAGATGCTAAACTACTGACTGACAAACAATATGGATTTAGACAAGCCCGTTCCACAGCAGACATCCTCACCGTGATCTCTGAACGTATATACCAATCACTGGACAAAGCGGGGGAAGGCAGAGCGGTAGCTCTAGATATATCTAAGGCTTTTGACAGGGTATGGCATGAGGGTCTCCTCAGTAAAATCAGATCATACGGTATCACTGGTAGAATACTTAACATAATTAAATCCTTCTTAGATAAGAGAAAAATCCAGGTAGTCCTCGACGGTCGCACATCTAAACAATATGATATAAATGCGGGAGTGCCCCAGGGTTCTATCCTTGGACCTCTATTGTTCCTGATATTCATAAATGACCTCCCCGACAACATTGCCTCTGAGATGGGTATATATGCTGATGACACTACACTCTATGGCAGACACGACAGGAAGACGAATGAACACATTTCTAAAGAAATGGCAGAAACACTAGAGGAAGACCTCCAATCTGTAGTGGAATGGGGACAAAAGTGGTTGGTCGCGTTCAATGCTGCCAAGACTAAACTAGTTTCATTCAATAATTACAAGAAACCCTCTCTACCACCAATAGCAATGGCCAACGACTCTTTATCTGAGAGTCCATCTTTCAAACTCCTTGGCCTAACGTTCACAGGAAACATGAGTTGGAACAATTACATTGAAGGCATTGCCAGGGCCGCTGCAAGAAAGGTAGGCTCTCTCTCTACCGTGCTAGAAAACTACTAACACCCGAAAGTATCCTGTACCTCTATAAGGCCACCATTCGCCCATGTATGGAGTATTGCTGCCACATCTGGGCTGGTGCATCTGCTACTAGTCTCTCGCTCCTTGACAAGGTTCAAAAGAGAGTCGCAAACCTGATAGGCCCTGAACTGGCATCTAAGCTTCAGCCTCTGTCCCATCGACGAAATGTTGCATCCCTCTGCCTTTTCTACAAGTATTTTAGTGGGTAATGCTCTGATGAACTGCAATCACTTGTGCCCCCACGACGCGAGCACCCTCGACAAACCCGACAGGCTACTAGATCCCACCCCCACACTGTAGAGGTCCCTAGATGTAAAAGATCTTTTTACTCCAATAGTTTCTTCCCCAGAACCGCAAGACTCTGGAATTCCATTCCAGGTCCCTGCTTCCCCAACAGTACTGACGTGCAGAAGTTCAAGTGTAACGTGAACCGACACCTTGCTGCCCAAATCCCTACATAGTACCCCAGTAGTTGTTGCCCCTGATAGTAGCCCCCTACACCAAAGTAGCAATTTGCCTTGTTTGGGGTGAAAATGTAATAAAAAAAAAAATAAATAAAAAAAAATGTTACTATTTCACATATGTTAAAAAATATTAAATTCAAACAACATAATAAGTACGAATCCAGTAGATGATATTGCCGAAACATTTATTTTTAAATCGACAATCGTAACAGATATCGCAGGTTTAAATAAAGTGTATTTTAATAAAGTATATTTAAAGAAAGTGTATTTTGATAATGCATATTTAAATAAAGTGTATTTTAATAAAGCATATTTAAATAAAGTGTATTTTAATAAAGTATATTTAAATAAAGTACATTTTAAAGAAGTAACTATTTAAAAAAATATGTTTGAAAAATATAATAACAAAAATATCCTTATATTTTGCCCAAATGTAAAAGTAAGTATATATAAGTAAGCAGTTAAAGACTAGCGAAAGTATTGTATCTATTTTGTGCTTTCATACCTCAGTTAACAGACGTGCCGGCGTGTTTGAATGTTAGGGTCTTGTTTTTTGCACAATTACTGATTTTTGACACCGATTACCTACGCTACGGTTTGAACGTAAATTTTATTGTATTGGAAATTATTTGTTATATACTTGTGTTTTCACCGATTTGGAATTATGTAAAGTATTTTATTTAATTTTCTTTTGCGGACTGATTCACGACATTGCGCATAAATTAACTTTAGGGGGGTGTAAATTTGTACATTAAGTCCGCCTGCACAATTTTCTTTAGAATGACGACTTTTATTGGTTTTAGACTGTGCTGATTAATAAAATCTTATTTCAGATTTTGCGGAGGCAACTACTTAAATATAGATATAAAGACCTGTCTTGTGCACTGTATTTCATTGACTGCCAGGTTTGTTCGCATGTACGATATATAAATCTAGTTTTCTCCTACCAACACTACCACCCACCATCTTTTTTTTCAGCATTTGTCAGTTGATATCCTGACAATGATAATTACAATTAAATTTGTGAGGAATTATTTTTCCAACGCCCCCTCCAAAAAAGGGGAGTTCTCTATCCCGAAAGCCATTTTTTTACATATGGAGGTTGGAGGTGTCTATTCTGAACGCTGTTCCTACGATGGAGAGGTTGGTAATGTCTATCCCAAATGACGTTCTTAACATGATAATACTCAATCATTAATCATATCCATTCCAAATGATGTTCTTAAGATGATAATACTTAATCATTAATCATATACATTCCAAATGACCTTCTTAACATGATACTCAATCATTAATCATATCTATCCAAATGACGTTCTTAACATGATAATACTCAATCATTAATCATATCTATCCAAATGACGTTCTTAACATGATAATACTCTATCATTAATCATATCCATTCCAAATGACGTCCTTAACATGATAATACTCAATCATTAATCATATCCATTCCAAATGACGTTCTTAACATGATAATACTCAATCATTAATCATATCCATTCCAAATGACGTTCTTAACGTGATAATACTCAATCATTAATCATATCCATTCCAAATGACGTCCTTAACATGATAATACTCAATCATTAATCATATCCATTCCAAATGACGTCCTTAACATGATAATACTCAATCATTAATCATATCCATTCCAAATGACGTTCTTAACATGATAATACTCAATCATTAATCATATCCATTCCAAATAACGTTCTTAACATGATAATACTCAATCATTAATCATATCTATCCAAATGACGTTCTTAACATGATAATACTCAATCATTAATCATATCCATTCCAAATGACGTCCTTAACATGATAATACTCAATCATTAATCATATCCATTCCAAATGACGTTCTTAACATGATAATACTCAATCATTAATCATATCCATTCCAAATGACGTTCTTAACGTGATAATACTCAATCATTAATCATATCCATTCCAAATGACGTTCTTAACATGATAATACTCAATCATTAATCATATCTATCCAAATGACGTTCTTAACATGATAATACTCAATCATTAATCATATCTATCCAAATGACGTTCTTAACATGATAATACTCAATCATTAATCATATCTATCCAAATGACGTTCTTAACATGATAATACTCAATCATTAATCATATTCATTCCAAATGACGTTCTTAACGTGATAATACTCAATCATTAATCATATCCATTCCAAATAACGTTCTTAACATGATAATACTCAATCATTAATCATATCTATCCAAATGACGTTCTTAACATGATAATACTCAATCATTAATCATATCCATTCCAAATGACGTCCTTAACATGATAATACTCAATCATTAATCATATCCATTCCAAATGACGTTCTTAACATGATAATACTCAATCATTAATCATATCCATTCCAAATGACGTTCTTAACGTGATAATACTCAATCATTAATCATATCCATTCCAAATGACGTCCTTAAAATGATAATACTCAATCATTAATCATATCCATTCCAAATTACGTTCTTAACATGATAATACTCAATCATTAATCATATCTATCCAAATGACGTTCTTTACATGATAATACTCAATCATTAATCATATCCATTCCAAATGACGTCCTTAAAATGATAATACTCAATCATTAATCATATCCATTCCAAATGACGTTCTTAACATGATAATACTCAATCATTAATCATATCCATTCCAAATGACGTTCTTAACATTATAATACTCAATCATTAATCATATCCATTCCAAATGACGTCCTTAACATGATAATACTCAATCATTAATCATATCCATTCCAAATGACGTCCTTAACATGATAATACTCAATCATTAATCATATCCATTCCAAATGACGTTCTTAACGTGATAATACTCAATCATTAATCATATCCATTCCAAATGACGTTCTTAACGTGATAATACTCAATCATTAATCATATCCATTCCAAATGACGTCCTTAACATGATAATACTCAATCATTAATCATATCCATTCCAAATTACGTTCTTAACATGATAATACTCAATCATTAATCATATCTATCCAAATGACGTTCTTAACATGATAATACTCAATCATTAATCATATCCATTCCAAATGACGTCCTTAACATGATAATACTCAATCATTAATCATATCCATTCCAAATGACGTTCTTAACATGATAATACTCAATCATTAATCATATCCATTCCAAATGACGTTCTTAACGTGATAATACTCAATCATTAATCATATCCATTCCAAATGACGTCCTTAACATGATAATACTCAATCATTAATCATATCCATTCCAAATGACGTCCTTAACATGATAATACTCAATCATTAATCATATCCATTCCAAATGACGTTCTTAACGTGATAATACTCAATCATTAATCATATCCATTCCAAATGACGTCCTTAACATGATAATACTCAATCATTAATCATATCCATTCCAAATGACGTTCTTAACATGATAATACTCAATCATTAATCATATCTATCCAAATGACGTTCTTAACATGATAATACTCAAAGAAGTGAAGTAAAAAAAGATGTAATTATTTTATTTTACTGAATTACGAATTCCCTTAATAATTGCATGTTATCGCACCAAACTAGCACTAATCGTCAGTGAAAGCTAGATTATTTGATTTCCGCTACCAATAAACCCGATACGCATTAGAATGTTTAAAATTTAAGGCGAATACCACACACGCATAAATATAGCGTTCTTTCTAGTCTTTTATTATCTTTATCTCTGTTTTCTAAACCCTCCATTCTTTCCTCTTTATTCCTATATTTCAACACAGACCATAATCCATACCCCTATTTGGTCTTCTTTCTTCAAACAACTAAATCTCATTCGTTATTCCTATTTTTAACAACATGTGATAGATACTCCTGATATTAATTCCCTATGACGCTGAAGACCTGGTATTTTCATTGCTAACTGTTTTTGCATAAGCTGTATCGCCCGAAGAGGTCTCTAGTTAGTGGTAACTAGCTAGCCGAAAAATGCTCATAACTGTGTAGCAACATATTACTGCTTATGTAAAAACTAATATACATATATAAGTATACGTTGGCCTAATTTTATATTGAGCACTCTTGTATTAACTTCGTTAAACTGCATTGGTTAGTTACAATTGTCACATATCAATCTATATAGCATTAAAAGTTAGAATGTGTGAGGATTTTTCTCAACTTATATATTCCATGGATTTGGATCTACAAAATTGAAATCTCATATATGATATTTAGAGATGTGGAAAATTTTTAATTGGTTTTCATACGGAAAGAACGTGCTGCTTAGCGGTCAGAATAGAAAAATTGGTACATAGGGTTCGTCGGATTTTTATCTGTTTACTAACTGTTTCATGAATATGCATGCGTGAATGGTTAACATGACAGAGTCATAAGCAGGTTTAAAAACATATTTTAAAGATATTGCTAAATTGGCCTAATAGTTATTCACTGTCTTTAGGTTTTAGTTTCGATCTCACCTCGAGCATTTGCTCTTTTTAGTCGCGTGCAAGCAACTCTATAAATCACTTCACCGGTCCGTCATCGGTTGGTCTGTCGGTCGGTCTGTCCGTAACATTTTTGTGCTTGGTCTTTTTGGTTAAGATCAAAGGTTTGTTGTTAATAGATGCTATTCTTAGCTTTCTTAGCTTTTTAAGCTTTTTTTGGCCTTTTGGCCAAGATAAAAGTGTAGTATCTGTTCCAGCAGATACTGCAAGCAAAGACCATATGTGGGAGCAGCGCCACATATAAGACTTTGGTAAATGTAGGGGAAACCCTTCATACCAATTGTCACTATTCAGCTCCCCTACTCCTCGGGGAGTTGGTCCCCATTTCCACTTCACTCCTCACATTAAAAATCGGCCTGTTGCCTAATTTGCTCGGTGGGGGAGCAAATAAATACCAACACCACATATAAGACCTTGGTCAATGTAGGGGCAACCCTTCATACCAATTGTCACTATCCAGCTCCCCTACTCCCCAGGGAGTTGGTCCCCATTGCCCCTTCACTCCTCACATTAAAAATCGGCCTTGTGCCTAATTTACTTGGTGGGGGAGCAAATAAATACCCTTTTCTTTGCCTTTTGGCCAAGATCAAAGTGTAGTATCTATTCCGGCAGATACTGCAAGCAAAGACCATATGAGGGGGCAGCCCCTCATATAAGACTTTGGTCAATGTAAGGGCAACCCTTCATACCAATTGTCACTATCCAGCTCCCCTACTCCCCGGGGAGTTGGTCCCCATTTCCCCATCACTCCTCACATTAAAAATCGGCCTTGTGCCTAATTTGCTCGGCAGGGGAGCAAATTAATACCCTTTTATTGGCCTTTTGGCCAAGATCAAAGTGTTGTATCTGTTCTTGCTACATGCTGTACTTAAGTTTGTAACTTTTCCTTGGCCACATAGTATAGATCAAAGTGTAGTATCTGTTCTTAATAGAGGCTGTACTTACGTTTGTAACTTTTCCTTGGCCACATGGTTAAGATCAAAGTGTAGTATATGTCCTTAACAGATGCTGCACTTACATTTGTAACTTTTGCTTGGTAATGGAAGGGGAAACCCTTCCATGCTAAGGCATTTTAGTCGTCTGCAAGTCACTCCATCGGTCGGTCTGTAACACATTTACATTTAATTTTTTTTTTTCAGCAAGGGGTATGGAGTAACATTTTTGTCCCCCAGTTTATCAGAGAGGGACCTATGTTTTCAATGGGTCCGTCTGTCTGTTAGTCCGGATGATTGACGGATAACCGTCCATGAGTTTTTCCTGAAATTTTGTCACAAATTATATTTTAATATATAAATGTGCATAGTAAAACCATTTTCTTTTTTTTTTTTTTTTTTCAAAAAATCCTGTTTTGTTCTCAGGGGCACAAAAGGGGTCAAAAATTGCCAAAAATGACACTTTTTATCCCGTAATTTTTGATCAATCAATTAGATTTTTCTGAAACTTGCCCAAAATGTGGAGGGCATTGTTCTTAATATAAATTCAGTATGAGTGATCCTGGCAAAAGTCTGGTTTGCTTCCCCCGGGGATTTTTTGTGCTGAAAACACCCTTCTGGCACGTTTCTCATATTTCTCAACAAAAACTTGATATGTCTATATAGTGGTTTCTCATGTTGCTGAATGTAAATATACATGTGTTAAGGTGTGAAACTGCACTGTTTGTCCATTGTCACTGGTATTCGGCATTCAAAGTGGCTCATAAGGGGTCAAAAATGTACCAAAATTGAAAAAAATTACACTTTTTGCCCCATAAATTTTTATCTATCCATTAGATTTTTCTGAAACTTGTCTAAAATGTGGAGGGTATTGTTCTTAATATAAATTCAGTATGGGTGAACCTGGTAATATCCTGGTTACCGTTCCCCGGATACTTTTAGTGCTAGAAAACATACCTTTTAAGGACTCCAATGCAGCACCAATTTTTAAAACTATATTTCGTACAGAGGGGGACCATGTATGCACGGCTCATTTTTTAAGCAAGGTGCATGGAATATTTGGTCCCCCGATTTATCGGAGAGGGACCTATGTTTTTGGTTGGTTTGTCCATTATTTTTTCCTGAAATTTTGTCACAAATTATATTTCAATATATAGATGTGCTTAGTAAAAAATATTTTTTTGTACGGAAATTCCCATTTCGCTTACAGGGGCTCAAAAGAGATAAAAAAAATGCCTCGAAATGGCCAAAAATTACACTTTTTGTCCTGTAACATTTGATCCATCCATTAAATTTTTCTGAAACTTGCTCAAAATGTGGACGGCATTGTTCTTAATATAAATTCAGTATGAGTGACCGTGGTAATAGTCTGGTTAGCGTCCCCTGGGTCCTTTTAGTGTTAGAAAACACATGGTGACCCTGGCAAAAGGTTTGTTTGCTCTTTCTTCTTGCGCGTTTTTCATATTTCTCAACAAAAACTTGATATGTATGTCTATATAGTGGTTTCCCGTGTTGCTGAATGTAAATATACATGTGTTAAGGTGTGAAACTGCACTGTTTGTCCATTGTCACTGGTATTCGGCATTCCAAGTGGCTCATCAGCGATCAAAAATGTACCAAAATTGAAAACAAGGCCGATAGCCATAAGTCGCGTGCTCTCATGTGATGAATGAATGCGTGAATGTAGAATTGACATGAAATTCTTAAAGATAACTTAAAATGACCGAAAAATGGGCTGAAAATGACTTAAATAAATAAAAAGTAAATGACTTAGAATGACTTGAATGCTTAAAAAAATTACTGAAATCCTTCAAAAACAACTTGAATGATCTGGAGAATGACTTGAATGGCTTTGAGACTGATTGATTGTAAAGTGTGTGATTATTTTACATTAAATTAATACAGAAAAGTGATCCCCCACTTTATATCACAAAAATTATTTGATTTAGGGAATTTAAAACATTATTTTCTTATTCAGGAACCCCGAAAACCAATAAATAGTGGTATAATAAACATAAAAAGAAATAAAAAGTACATGTTTTATGGACCGACCGACTGATTGACTTATAGAGTTGCTTGCACACGACTAAAAAAACTATTCTGTGGTATGCATTTAAAAAAAACTATTCTCCGTCCGTCGATTCGTCACACATGTACTTATTAGTTACAAACAAGTGCAGCATCGGTTAAGAACAGATGGTATTTATTTGCTCCCCCACCGAGCAAATTAGGCACAAGGCCAATTTTTAATGTGAGGAGTGAAGGGAGGGGGAAGGGAAAAAGGGGACCAGCTCCCGAGAGGTGGGAAATGGGAGCTGGTTAAAGGTCAGGTATGTGGGGTTGCCCCCACATCTGGTCTTTGCTTGCAGTATCTGAAGAACAGATACTACACTTTGATCTTAGCCATGTAGCCAAGGAAAAGTTACAAACATAAGTACAGCATCTAGTAAGAACAGATACTACACTTTGAGATATTAAATCCTTTATTCATGTTAAAAATACTGTGAAAATCAACAATGAACAAAAAACTTAGGCACATTACCAACTCAAAAGGGGGGATTGTGGGGATCGTTGGTCATCCTTGTCACTCCAGAACTAAACAAAATCAAAAGTTTCTCCCAGCTAGTATCTTCTTTCACCATAATACCGCATTCACCCTTTCATACTGGGAGACGTCCTACTTAACTCCCAATTTTTAAAACATTTTTTATTGACGTGTAAAAACAAAAAAGGTAACAATAAAAATGATACAATAATTCATTTGTGTCGAGGGTGGGGGAAGAAAAAACAAAAGGTGATTAGTAGGACCCTCCCAACCCCGTCTAGTTGATAGACTGCCCGTTCCACTAGGTTTGTAAAAGGGACCTCGCTTCTGCAGGTCAGTCTCTAAGTGGGGATGCCCTCTAGATGCGGGTGAATGGAGAAAAGAAAATTTTGTGGGTATAGGATGGGGGTTAGTTTGTATTTCTTTCTCTCCAAGATGGGTGAAATTTAGAGGAAGGGGTGAAAACAAAAATTGCAAGTAGGAGGGGGTGGGGATCTTGGAGGCTTCCTAATCGGGGAGGGATGGAACACAAACTCAGCTAGCTGAGAGGCTACCTGTTTAATTTTACTCTATGGAACTGCATGTTCCACACCTAGGAACACGTATTCAAATTTGGCTCCTCTTCGTACACACAGACTTGCCACATGTATCCATCTTCTGTCAAATGCCGCGCAATGCAGCCTTCTTCTATCACATCTGATCTTCACCCGTAGTTGGTGTTTATAGAAAGCGATCAGATCCTGATCAGAAAAAGACAACACCGCCCCCAGCAACCTTGCAGACGTAACGTCCAAATCACCATTCTCGCCACGGCCAGGATCGTAATGTAGACCATTTGTCTTTCCCGGTCCCACGGCGGCTTCACATTGTCCATGACATTGGATACAGTAATTGGGCGAGGATGCTCAGGATCGATGTGAGCCGTCACCTCGCTGACATACGACCAGTACCGGCGGAGTTCACGGCAATCAAAGAAAGCGTGATCAGTCGTTTCTACGGCCAATGTTTCACAACAGGGACAATCAGGCGACTCCAAAAACCCGGAACTGCATTGTATGTTGTTGAGCGGAAGTGCATTTTGGGCCAATCGCCAGGTCAGAGAGAACTCCGAATTGTTCAGATGACTTGAACCTGGCGCCCAGCTCCACGCGGAGCAGATCTCACTCTGCTGCCAACCCAAACGCGCGTGTAGCGGATCGTCAGCGGCTCTCTTCACTAGATCCTTGTGGAGTTTCCTACGGGTAGCAGTCACAAGGTCGCTGGACCTTGGTAGCCATTTTAGCGTGGCTCGGCACACTTTCATGTAGGCAGATTCTCCCCGTGGCCTGCAACGGCTCTCAATAGAAGGGTCGGGAATAATATTGGGGAAGGCGATAGTAACTACGGGGTGCCATGGTTGGTCATCTTGCATATAGTGGCTCAGGATGGCTAGCCTCTCAGCGTCTCGATGATACTTCAAGTCAAGCATTCCCAAGCCTCCCTCACATGGACATTGAATACGGACCTGTCTGCTCACCCAGTGTCTTCTTCTGTCCCAAAGAAGCGAGGACAAGAGTTCGACGAGAGCTGTTAGGTGTTGTGCAGGCAGGGGAAGTAAGGCCAGTCGGTAAAGGATGAGAGGAAAGACATAAGTGACGCACGCCTCAGCTCTACCCTTTAAGGAAAGTTTCCTAGGAAGCCACGAATTGACTGCAACCTCCACCTTTGACCGTACCTGCAACCAATTTTTGTCAAGCTGAAGACCCGGTCCGAACCACACACTGAGGATCCGAACCGGTCATCCATTCAGCTGAAGGATGCCGGGAGGTTGGCATTGCCTACCGACTTGCTGTGGTTTATCTTGGTCCCTGTAATTCTTTCCTACCGAGCGAGCACCTCCAACACGATCTCGATGTCTCTGAAGCTCAACACAAAGACCATGATATCATCTGCGAACACGGATACCTTGGCGGCTGAGCCACCAGGTATTGCAATTCTGCGCAGGGCCGAATTTGCCTCCCCACGTCTCAGCTTGATGAGCAGGGGCTCCAAAGCCAGGACATAGAGCAGGAGCGACAGCGAGCAACCCTGACGAACCGACCGAGAGATAACAAAGGGTTTCGAGCGCTTTCCGTTGACTTGCACGACGGCTGTTGGCTGTCAATACATCACGGAGATCCACTTGCAGAAGTCCGGTTTAAAACCGGCGGCCTCTAAGACAGATGCCAAGAAACGATGGTCGACTCTATTGAAAGCTTTGGACTGATCTAAGTTGATCAGCGTAGCTTCCGTATCGTCATCTATCCCTCCCTCTAGGATCGTGTGTATCAGGTGCAGCGTAGTTCTGTTCCGGTTCAACCAACTCGCCGATAACAACCTGCAACCAATTCGGCAGGACCTTGGCCAAAATCTTCAACTCTGTGTTTAGCAGAGTTATGGGCCTATAATCGTTTAACTCTTTCCCACCATGCCCGCCACCTTTCCTCAGCAATGTGATCACTCCTTTGGTGACTTGCCCCGGGATGGATCCCTGAGCAAACCAATGTTTGAACACATCCGTCAGAAGAGGCAGAAACATGGACGACAGCCTCAAATACAGTTCATATGGCAGACTATCGAGTCCCGGCGATCTGTCACAGCTGACCTGCTTCAGCGCAGTAAAAACCTCCCGCACCGTCACACAACTAGCCGCCTCAAGGCGGGGAGAGTCAGCGAAATAGTCGCTAAACTCAAGGACCGGAAGATCGGGCTGCTGCGTAAAATGCTCCTCGAAATGTTCTCGAAATCCCTTGCAGATCTCCCAAGTCGATTCCAGGGTGCGTCCACCCGAATGTCTTACCTTTGCAATGTAATTGTCCGAGCCATGCCTAGAAATTTCACGACGTGCCTCAGTGTTGAAGTTGACTGCTTCATTGCCTATCTTTCTAAGCTTAGCTCTGACTTCTTCACCTTCATAACGCTCGCCATTCTCACACAGAATGTCCTGCTTAGCTAGTTCCTGACTAACCCTATCACCCTCCCCCATAGACCGGGCTAGTTTCTGCTCTAGCCTCTTCTTCGTCTTGGCCTTATCTAGTGCAAAGCGCTAGGCATACTTGACGGAGAAGGTTCTAATTTTGGCTTTTACACCTAGCCACCACTTACTCCCGGTAACCGCCCCCACTAGTGCTTTTTGAATTAATTCTATTAGCTTCTCTTGGAAGTCTTGTATCTCCAGAAAGGCAAATACTACACTTTGATCCTGGCCCAAAAGGCCAAGGAAAGCTTAAAAAGCTAAGAACATCCTTTGATCTTAACACAAAAGGCCAAGCACAAAAGTGTTACGAACAGACAGACCGACCGACGGAGTGACTTATAAAGTCGCTTGCACGTGACTAAAAATCACTTGTGTCTGAAGTCGTAATAAGTTCAACTTAGAAATGACCCCGTGGGGGGGGTGGGGTACTTTGCATGGAATTATTCTTTAGAAATTACTCTTTTACAAAATTATTAATTCACATTGAGCTTAGATTTAAACTACGTTCCCGAGGTTGACAAAAGCTTTGTCCGGAGGTGTTATTTGCAAAAGTGTTTTTTTTTTTCTGTACTCATGCAGAGATTGAATCAGACGTTAGATCACAATGACGTAATCTTCGGGAAACCGCCGATCTACCGTCGCCATTATAACATGGGATGGTGTTTTGTAACAAGGCTTGACTGGCCTGTTGTTTTTGGTTATTGGTTATTTCCATCATCTTCCAGGAACCGCCGATCTAACGTCTGGCCGACGCCTTCCAGTTAGTCATGATTTATAATGAAAAACTTAATAATGTTTACAATTCATACAAGTTTTTATTTTCATTTCTTTCTTTTTTTACTAAAAATTAATTTGTTTTATTCTTTGGACAATTATTATTACCTTGCCACAACGTCATTCGTCATGTGTTTTTTTTTTCTGAAACAGTAAAACATTATACACCTTATTCAATAAAGGCGTGCGTTGTTTACTCGTAGAATAAAATTAGTTGTTTTTTCTTCTTCTAACGGGGCGCATTTATCAAGGATAAAACACACTCGAGTATAAGGGTTAATGAGGGAGTTTTTAATTACACTAAACAAAGTGCGTCTGTTTTATACTTGACAACTAGCAACTCATTAGAAAAAAGTTGTTTTATCCTTGATAAATTGCCACTTAAGAAAAAAAAACTTATCCAGAATAGACGCAGTTTGTTTAGTGTAATTAAAAACTCCCTCGTTAACCCTTATACCCGAGTGTTTTATCCTTGGTAATTTGCGACCCGTTAGAAAAAAAAACAAACTAATTTTTATTCTACGAGTAAACAATGCACGCCTTATTGGATAAGTTTTATAATGTTTTATTGTTTCAGAAAAAAAAAATCACGTGACGAATGTCGAGGGTTATATCGGCCGAAACGTTGTGCCAAGGTGATAATAATTGTCCAAAGAATGCATAAACCAATTAAATTTAAGTTATGAATTGTAAACATTATTTAGTTTTTAATTATAAATCATGACTAACTGAAAGGCATCGGCCACTAAAAGCGACGGGACAAGTTTTCAGTCGATACCGGTCTTTTTTTCTACTTCCGGTGAATGAAATTGTGGGAGCCTCATTCGACCTTAGCACCAAATAGGATAAAATTTTATTTTAGGGCCCATCTCGCGTTCGTCAAAAAAAAAAAACTTTGTAGATTTCAGTGTGCTAAAAAAGAATATGAAAACCGTTTCCGTCGCACATTTACCGTTTGCGTGGTATTAACCCCGTGTCTGGAAGTACGTACGAACGAGCGACAGCATAAACGAAGGTGTTCAATGGCGGAACTGCGCGCGCTCTCGCGTACTTGTGAGCCTTTCACTAAAAATTTAAAATTATATCAACAAGAATAGTAAAGCATTTGCGGTGTGGGTGGGAATGTAGGAAACCCGTTTTCAGGGGTGGACCAAACACTTCTATTTGAGAGAGGGGCGGATAATGTCAAAATAGTTTAACACGAGTGAGTTTAACGGAGGTCGACGTAATGTTCCGACGTAATTAACCCGACACCTAATCATAATTTTTTTTTGTTTTGTAAATTTTTGTGTATTTGTCGTACCAAAATGCCTTCTTACATATCATAGTAACCTTTGGCAGAAAATTTAAAATTTGATGATGAAAAAAGGTGGGGGTGGGGTGGAAACACGGAAGGGTGCCAAATAAAACTAATCGATTAAAAAAAGTTACTCTTTTTTGTACAAAGCATGAATAATTTTGGAATAATTCGAAAATTTTTAAATTGATATTCTTCAGCATTTAAAAAAAATCTTTTAAATTGATATTCTTCAGCATTTACAAAAAAAATTTAAATTGATATTCTTCAGCATTTAAAAAAAATTTTAAATTGATATTCTTCAGCGTTTAAAAAAAATTTAAATTGATATTCTTCAGCATTTAAAAAACATTTTAAATTGATATTCTTCAGCATTTAAAAAAAATTTTAAATTGATATTCTTCAGCATTTACAAAAAAATTTTAAATTGATATTCTTCAGCATTTAAAAGAAATTTTTAAATTGATATTCTTCAGCATTTAAAAAAAATTAAATTGATATTCTTCAGCATTTAAAAAAAATTTTAATTTATATTCTTCAGCATTAAAAAAAATTATATTTATATTCTTCAGCATTTACAAAAAATTTTAAATTGATATTCTTCAGCATTTAAAAAAAATTTAAATTGATATTCTTCAGCATTTAAAAAAAAATCTTTTAAATTGATATTCTTCAGCATTTACAAAAAAATTAAATTGATATTCTTCAGCATTTACAAAAATGTTTAAATTTATATTCTTCAGCATTTAAAAAAAAATTTATTGATATTCTTCAGCATTTCAAAAATTTTTAATTGATATTCTTCAGCATTTAAAAAATTTAAATTGATATTCTTCAGCATTTAAAAAAATTTTAAATTGATATTCTTCAGCATTTAAAAAATTTGTAAATTGATATTCTTCAGCATTTAAAAAAATTTTAATTGATATTCTTCAGCATTTAAGAACTTTTTAATTGATATTCTTCAGCATTTAAAAATTTGTAAAATGATATTCTTCAGCATTTAAAAAATTTTAAATTTATATTCTTCAGCATTTACAAAAAATTTTAAATTTATATTCTTCAGCATTTAAAAAAATTTTAATTTATATTCTTCAGCATTTAAAAAAATTTTTAATTTATATTCTTCAGCATTTAAAAAAAATTTTTAATTGATATTCTTCAGCATTTAAAAATTTGTAAAATGATATTCTTCAGCATTTAAAAAATTTTAAATTTATATTCTTCAGCATTTACAAAAAATTTTAAATTTATATTCTTCAGCATTTAAAAAAATTTTAATTTATATTCTTCAGCATTTAAAAAAATTTTTAATTTATATTCTTCAGCATTTAAAAAAAATTTTTAATTGATATTCTTCAGCATTTAAAAAAATTTTAATTGATATTCTTCAGCATTTAAAAAAATTGTAAGTTGATATTCTTCAGTATTTAAAAAATTTTTAATTTATATTCTTCAGCATTTAAAAAAATTTTAATTGATATTCTTCAATACGAAAATTTGCTATTTAATTGATATTCTTCAGCATTTAAAAAATTTGTAAATTGATATTCTTCAGCATTTAAAAAAAAATTTTAATTGATATTCTTCAGCATTTAAAAAAAATTTAAATTGATATTCTTCAGCATTTAAAAAATTTTTAATTGATATTCTTCAGCATTTAAAAAAAAATTTAAATTGATATTCTGCAGCATTTAAAAAATTTGTAATTGATATTCTTCAGCATTTAAAAAATTTGTAAATTTAAATTCTTCAGCATTTAAAAAAATTTTAAATTGATATTCTTCAATACGAAAATTTGCTGTGAGACTCGTAGTTGTGGAGGGGGTTTATTTGTACCGGAAACAATAATTATTTTTCATACCGTGCCAAGGCGTAAAGTAAGTATATCATTTTGACTTTTTTTTATCATTTTGTCTGTTAATTGACTCCTCCATGTTAAGTAATAGTTATTCTTAAGGTTATTCAATTCATCCTTCAATTCAATTCAATTCATTAAAGTCATTCTAAGTCATTTACTTTTTATTTATTTAAGTTATTTCAGCCCAATTTTCGGTCATTTCAGTTTATCTTTAAGAATTTCATGTCAATCCTACATTCACGCATTCATTCATTACACGAGAGCATGCGACTAATGGCTATCGGCCTTGTTTTACTTACAAGAAGTCAACTGTTTAGAAAAAAACATAATATTCGCATGCACGTCTCAGTTTCTTTTTTATCTGTTTACTAACCGTTTCAGGTATGCGCATGCGTGAATGGTTCACATGACAGATTCATTATGTTAAAAATAAGTGGGTTTGAAAACACATTTTAAAGATCGTGTCAAAAGGTTATCGTACTAAACTCCTTATTTGAAATTGGAGGGTGAGTTATTTGTATAATTTCAACCTTCTCTAGACATCGATGTACTTTATACGAGCGATCTTAAACGACGCTTGCGTTTGCTTGTTAATTTTTTGTGCCCAAGTTTGTGTCCTTATGAGTCTTATTTTTTCCATCTATTATATTATTTGTTTATGTTCAGCTCCACGGACTATATAAATCATTTGTCTACTAATATTACCAGTGCAAACTGTAGCATCAATAGAACAGATACCCTAATATATAACATCAATAGAACAGATACCCTAATATATAACATCAATAGAACAGATACCCTAATATATAACATCAATAGAACAGATACCCTAATATATAATATGAATGTACGCAATTTATGTACAACAAATCATGTTTTCTGAAGTAAACGATGTTACAAATACATATCAGGAGTGCTCAATAATACAAAATACAACGATAAGTGGGTGCATTAATTTCATTGCAATTGTGCAAAGGGTGTATCGATCGATAGCAATTAGTCTGTCAAGGAAGAAGAATATAAAGGGAAAATAAGGCCACTTTTTAGAATTGTCAGCTGCTGTCAACAGTCTGTTTGGCAAAATGCCGAAGATGGTTGACAAAGACCTAATGGCGCCGACAGTCTACAAAGTGATTGGCAATTCAGGAAAATAAGACGAATATATAATTTAAAAAAAAAAAAGGAAAAATAAAAAGAGAGGCTGGTGTTGGATAGAGTGCCTATAGACTTGGTTCGATTGATAAATAGTGAATAAACTTAATATCTATACTGCCTACACGCGACACGATTAACATCTTGCTACTATTTATGTCGAGTTCGATCTAGTTGGAGTTGTCTAGTTGACATTAAATTAACCTGTTCGAAGGATATTTGATACTCTCACACAATACGATTGCATACTAACTCATAATAGTTACTACAATAAAAACGACGGTTGAAAAAGGTGACGATAGAATGTAGTTCTGAATTGGAATATGGATTGATAAGCACTTTTGAAATTCGTATGTTATTTCGACAAGCATAAGGCCAAGAGTTGAATTAAAATATAAAATTTGTTATTTAGCTTGAGAACATAAACCATTTTCAAAAATACTAACAACAACGAAAAATAGTAGAGCGATAATTTTCATTGAATCGCAAAAACATCGCGTGTGCTCGTTCGAATTGTTGTCTGAAACTACAACTGCACTACTATTCTAGATCATTTTTGTGGTCTACATCAATCAAACACTGGCCGATAATAACGAATCAATTTCAGATTTTAAAGATTACACAAACTGCACTGTATATGCCAGTGTTTCTCGCCATTTCTTTTTGCATCATCCTTAAACTATACTTGTGCCAAAACAAAATTATCTTTCTTATTTTTTGCATCATAATTCTCGGGGTAAATATCATAAAGTATATTATTTATTAACTAATACATCTTTGTGAAATTTCTTGCTATTGCCAAATTCATTAGGGAGTTTACATTCTACGCACACAAAGCAAACTTCCAAACGCAAACATAAACATAAGTAACTAATATGATATACTTATAATATCTTAGGATAATTGTCTCAAGCCTCATATATGCTGAAAAAATACGATATGTTGTCTTTTTTATTCCCTCTAAAAGAAAACATTGATCCAAATGGACTGAATCTTCGGGAGAAAAAATGTCCGAAAATTCGTCTTGACTGGATTGAACTACAATGAACTTCGTTTTGAAACACGTGTAAGGAATAACATTGATATCAGCTTGAACTTCGGAACTCTGATTTGAATATACGCTTCACCATTTGCGCTACATCATCAATACAAGTTTGTAATAATCAGATAACACCTGTGTGTGTGTGTGTGTGTGTGTATTTGTCTCTAAAAATGAAGATGTACTTAGAGAGTGTACTTTGTGTATTCAAATGCATTATTTTTACGTGAATACGATGGAAGTACTCCTGCATTTCTATTTGCTTCTTCAATGATATAATGGCATTTTTAACAATAAAAACAATATATTCATAAGAGGTAGTTCAAGAATCTTAATAAATAAATAGCTCAATATTTAACTTAAAACATAAACATTGCTGTTAAAGTAAGTTTTTAGTATGATGTTGCATTTGTTTCTATACCAAAACGAACCCGAGCAATGTCGGGTAACCCTGTTAGTGCTTATATAAGACTTATACGTATTTTTATATGTTTAAGTTTTTGTGATGATTGTAAAAATCGATATATAATGTATATTTTCTACATGTGATAATTAATACGAAGCGACTACAAATTCAATTTTGTAAAACGAATATTTATACATCGCTGATGTGTTGAATGTCTATGTATACGTACTTATCTATCCGTGTATATTTATTGTAAATAAATTGTAAATATTTATGGATTTGAAAAGATGCTTGGAATATTATTCAAAATAATGGATTCTTCACCGGAAATCTTAATTTGATTCGCTGCAGTGAAATGCGGACAAGAAAAATATCTGCGCAGTTTTAAAACAAGAACGGATCGATTCTTGAGATACATCCATTCAATGTGCACCTTTAGTCGCAGATCATCTGAAAATGCTATTTGAAACTTAAATGTGACAGACCAACTGACGGATAAAACCTCTTATGCAGATGCTTGGGTATTTTATAGAATCACTCCCGTCTATAAACGGATTTTATCTACTATTTTGATATGTTTATACAAATATGTTATTTAAATCCATCTAAATTATTAGAAAAATATATACTTTTAAATTGAGAACTTTTTGTGTAAGATGTGAGAAAGGAATCGATGAAGGGCCCAGACATCAGCCACAATACCTCAAACAGTACCTTTCTAAATTTCTAAATGTCTGTGAGGTAACTTAAAAGACGTCAACTTTTTAATGAAGCTTGAATTCACGTGCCGCTCAGACTGAATTGGAAGTAAAATTCTCGGGTGACAAATATGGCTAATGTCTTTATTAAAAGATAGATCTAGGCTCTATTTATGGTAATGCATGCTGTTTAGTTATTACTTTCAGACGAGAGATATGCTGACGTCATATGATGTAAGAACTAAATTACTACGGAAATTCGATTAGCTGATTCTGCCAACAAAGTGGACGCATTGTAGCAATCGAACGGGATTTAAAATCATCTTAGCTATGCAACATACTCAGTTTCGGCATATATTTATGATGGCCTCCTGCTCTGCTATCTAAGTTTTTAATATTTTGTGAGTCTTCAGAAGTGTTGTCATTTTTCCCTTTTTATACAAAATATTCACCAATATTTTGAATCCCTAAAGGACACCTGCGTTTATTTTGTATATTTTTAATTTTTTTCTCTTATTCTATTGTTTCCAAATGAAGTATCAATGCTGAAAAGACAGGATATTTTTAAGTCATCTGCATGATCCCTGTTGAACTATCTAGATCACGCATTCTGTTTGTGACTCACACATGTCTAATATATTTTCAACTAATTGATCTACGATTTGATAAACGCACTAATATTTTTAAAATGTTGCTTCTATCCGTTGAATTGTTTGGTAAGTAATCTTAACTAGTGGCTGCTATCGTAGATCAAGTGCAGTTTCAACAACAATAGTTCATTTTAATGGTCACTAGCACATCTTCACAATGCGTCTGTTTGATCCGAAGTTTCCATTTTTTTACACAGGAATCACCACATATCAATGCCCGGAGGTCACTCGAGGATAAGGGTTAATGGGTATACATTAGTCAATGTGATTATAGTGTAGTAAACATAAGTAGTGGGAATTTTGCAAATTTGATTACTTAGGGGGGGCGGTTCATCCATTTAGACTGATCGCAGCCTTACACCTTCATTTAACTTCCACCACATTTTTCCAAAAAGAAATTCGCCTGACCATCTGTCTAACACACATTCTGTTTATATACTTTAATATAGTTTAACTTATATAGCTACTAGCTGACATATCTACTAATATCCAACTGATTAAGAAAGGGGTCTTTACATTAATGGTAAAAATCTGGTTAAGCTTTTTTGTTTGTCATTTTTGGTTTATGTTTATTTGAATGAGATGCGCACTAATGCATGAATAAATAAATGAAAGGTTCATAATTTGACGAATTCACACCCGAAAGATTCATAACCTAAACTTGACCTTTTATCACAACGGAAAAAAATATTTTTGTTGCTCCCTCCCTATGCTTATCATAGTGCTTCTTTACAAAGGCTTCCCATTTTTTAAGACATTTCCATCAGACTGTTTCTTTGCTAAATACAGCTTGCTCATGTTCAAATCAAATGTCAACAACATCCTGTCATAGACCACCCCAAAAGCAATCAAACACAATGATTAGTACCAATATAATGTCATCTGTTGGCATGTATTCAATCCCGTCACATAAACTTATCCTCGACTGGCTCTTGGCCTTGAGAAGCGATGACTTTGATAATAAAAAAGAATGAAACACATGTTTTAATAAATGTTTCCTTCAACAGTGTTTTCTATACAATACCGCATAGCTGACAAAGATTATAATGATATTAACTGGTCAGATAGAGATGAGTACTTGAGGTATTATATATTTTTAAGACTTCATTCAGCTTCACTCTCTGGTTTCGCCTTGTAATACTGACACGGCAAGAACTCGTATTTTTGTATGAACGGAAAAGGCTTTCCTTTGGCCCAGATGAAATTTCCATGAATAGAGTTACTCTTTGAATTCTTCTCGTGTGTGGAGCTCATTACGACAAGATTGCTTTCCGACAGATTACAGCACTTTTGTCTCCAAATAAAATATAAACAAGTTTAATAAGAAAAAAGTTCAACTAATTGAATCCTCTCATAATACCTTTCATCTTTCAGCATAAAATTCATCTATTCCATTCTGAAGTGGATCTTCATAAGTGATGACTAATATGTAATAGAAAAAAAAAAGGGGAATTTTTTTTTAAAGAGTTGTGCAGTTTGTGTTGGGTTATCTTTGGAAAGCACGATACTGAATCAATTTCGGAAGTTTGGGTTGAGAATGTTAACACTTATAAATAAGACAACAAAATAGCAAATGGACAACTAATTATCGTAAAAACGAGTCGACTATTTTAGAACTAGATGACATCACGATTAATTTTCTTCTTCCTATTATTCTTCAGATTCCCTAGGAGAAATAAATGTAAACTTGATTGCGTGGAGAAAATGTTTGAGTACAAAATAGAAAAGACAATCTATAGATTTAATAGATTGTATTTTTCATTTGTTTGATGGGTGAGTGGTAAAATACAATTTAAAAGTTTTTTCCTTTTCTTTTACAATAAAGACTGAAACATAGCCTATTAAGTGTTTGCGTGTGGGCGTTTGGATCACACGCTATGAAACTGTGTGTTTACTGTCGTATGTTTCGGGAAAATATCCAGCTCAGTGAGAGAGGTAGAACACGGTGGTTCCTATTTGCTTGTCATTTCATTAGAACAGAGTTGAACACAATGAGTTTTTAATGCGGAAAAATCCATCTTCTCAAAAAGTGGTGTTATGGATTGGTACAATAAATTATATAGATCCAATCTAGAATGATATTTCTTCGTTGAATGGGAATAGAAAAGATGAAGTGTAGTATCAGTACACATATTACATTTCGTTCTGGGTTGGCACAAATATGTTGCTTCATAAACTTGCTAGCTATGAAATCGTTTCTCTCTACTAGGTCTATAAAAGTTGTTGATGGTCAGATGTCGGAAGCACTTAAAGCACTTTCTAGTTTTCATAATAGTTTTCTGAATCATATATTGAAATCATCGGTTGACATCTACGTACACGAAACAACTGTCTATAGCAGCACCTACAAGAACACTGATGATCCAGATCTTGTTGATTGTTTCTCTGTGGATCCAGAGCATGTGTTACAATGGGGACACTTTAACAAAATAAAAAGCTTGTGTCCTGTCACCACCAACGGTTGCGGTTGTGTTTGGCTTACTAAAAGTAGATCACCCTCTGCCTGAATAATTCCATTCTTTTGACAATCTCATAGGATTGACTTTTACTCCATATTTAAAATAAAAGCCGTATACTAATCTATTGTAATTCCGCCTGACGCAAAGCGCACGAAGAAGGCAGTAGATTTTCTACTGTAATAGAAATACGAGTTCTAACTGTGAATGTCTCACAGTGGTCAACACTGTGTACCTGATTCCAGATGCAATCCTACCACTATATAAATGTTAGATAATTTTAAAATGGAGTGTTGCTATCAAATCTGAGTAGGTGTCTTGACAGATTACAAAACACATTTTGAAATCTAATGAGGGTTGGTGTCTTCTCTTCCCTACAGCTTCTTTCTCACAAAAATTTTCGCTAGTGTTTTTCTGCTCCATTGTTATTTCCATCAGAAGGTGTTCGACTGAACTGCAATCATTGTTCGTCCTTGTGAGACATTCACAGCAAGAACTTGTGTTTCTATTACAGTGGAAAATACATTGACTTCTTTTGTGTGCTTAGCGTCAACCAGAGTTTGCATAAAAAGTTTATTTTTTATTGCAAGCGCTAGCCTTCTATGGAACACATTGCTCCGGGGCTGTTTCTCTGCAGAATGCAATATTGTCATCTTCAAATCCAATATCAACATACTTGGTATAAACCATCTCATAGTTAATCAAACTTAGTTCATTGCATTGATATATTTTAGTACAAACATAGTATTCTTCATCTTTCTGTTGGTAACCATTCCATCGTATCAACCATTATCCTCGAGTGGCTCTTGGCATTACTAAGTAGTGACCCAACAGTAAAAAGTTCATACTGCCATGAGTAGAGAGATAAACATGCACATACTGAATAGATTATATATATATATATATATATATATATATATATATATATATATATATATATATATATATATATATATATATATATATAAACAGCATAGGAAGATAGATTTACAGACAGTGTGTTTGATAAATCGATGGCATAGTTTCAGGATTGATCTATATGTATATATAGGTCCAAACACGTATCATTTCCGAATTTTAGATTATTGGAATGAATACTGATTACCATAATTTCTTATAAACATTTATCATAAAATGTGCACCTTGACGGTCTGTTATTTCTACAAATGAAATACACTCTATCATGTAAAAGGATAACAATTAAAATAATCTTGGGTCTGGTGTGATCGTACACACCAACTAAACCATGAAAAAATACATCAAACAAATTTTAAAGCCATGGGGCTTAGAAATAAATCAACGTCATGCAGCATCAGCAGGAGATTCTTTGGGGAACCAAGTTGGCATCCTGCGAGTGTTGTCCTTTCTTATTTAAGGTAACAAAATGCATCAGGTCAAATACAGTTAAATAGATATGACCAAAGACTATAAACAGGAAGACATTGATTACAAAAGAAATTCAACTAGTAATAGAGCGTTATTACAAAAGTAACCGCATACAAAAAGGCTCCTTTGCACATATAGAACCTAATCTCGAAGTTATACCGTCGGTTTTTCAAACACCCTGTATAGATAGATATGGACAAAGTTTTAAGCAATATATAAACAACATAAGAAGAGATTCTGCACGTAGGAATTAAATCATGGATATAAATCAATTTCCTTGCCGAGCCCGAGAGATAACAGATCATAAGTACGAAATAAATCTCAAGTAAATTAGAAGATAAGCAGAAAGAAGTAAGTCAATTCTACGGCGATGACGTAAGAGATGCTGCTTGTCGTTGGAACTGTGTTTCTAGTTGCAGTCGAACGAGCCTGTAAATTGTCGATATGAACCACGAAAGAAGACAAAGAACTATGGAAAGAGACGAAGAAGAAAATGAATAAATATTGTCTCAGGATATTTCGAAAGAGTAAAGGGAAATGGAAGTGAAACGGATCACGTAGGTAAAAATAACCGACGATTATAACTATGACAGAAAATAAGTCAAAGTTCAACAATGTAAGAAATCATTAATATGAAAATTAGAAGGGCACACTATAGAGCGCATACTTACATCACAGATCAAACAGTAAACAAATTACTTAATAAATAGTTTATCAAATCTGCATATATTTTTTTGAATTTGTCGAAATTAGTGATGGAATTTCTTCTATTTACAAGAATTATTTTTAACCTTAGATTAAAAAATCAGTTTTGTGAATGAAAATCCATCAGCTGTGATCAAGTTGGACAATTCCTTTGATGTCACCTTACATATAACTTTCAAATTAGTTGTTCATTTTGTTTTTAAACATTTTCAAAAAAATCTTTAAGAACTACAGGGTAGAACGATAATATTGTTGTCCTAGAAAAGACAATATGATTCCATTTCAATTTTATGAAACCGGTTTTCATTTTTTTCTTTTTTTTTTTACAGACCATCTACTAGTTGGCCAGTTGTGTATAAATCCCAAAAGCGATAGGTGCCTTCTTCCATGTCTTCGAAATCGGCTTGAAAGTCAACACCTATCTGGATGTGCTTAAGAGTGTGTTAATCCTCTGGTACACCCAGGTGGTCGCTGGCAGACCTTGGCTGCGGCAGCAGGACACGGCGCCGACCCACAAGTCTAGAGACCCAGGCTTGACTTTAGAAGGATTGCTAAGACTTTGTATCCTTCCCTCGCTGATCACTCTTACCCCCACCTTAACCCACTGGACTACTTCATTTAGTCATACGTAGAGAACATCACCAATATGGCCTTCAAGAACACCAAAACCAGTCTGGTCGCCGCCATCGGCAGGGTATTTATCGAGCTCTCGCTGGCGCTTATGCAAAAGGCATACTCCCAGTTCCAGACCCGTATCGAAGAGGTGATTGAGGCTGAAAGCGGCTACATCGAATAGATGTTAGCTCTACTACATAATCAATGAATTAGTTTTTTTCAATAAAAGTTTTCAAATAAAGCTGTAGTGTTGTTTTCGTTATGGTGACAACTTTATCGTTGTATCCTGTAGTTAATTCATATTCATTTAAAAACGAATGTTTCCCATTGCATTACTTCACTAATTACTTTTTATTAATGGGTCATAACTTATCAAAACCACAATCACTCCAGAATGAGGCTTAAAGAGGTGGCTAAGCAGTTCAATGTTGATGTATGAGAGGAGTGAAATAGTCAAAATCTTTATTAAAAAATCACTCACGGAATATGAGAACTAAAAGACTAAATAAGTAAACCTAAGCCTTTCTACTCTCTGCAGTCATAATGCAATATGTTGTCCTTAGGACAAATACTGGTAGAATTATTTTCAGAAATTCTATTGGGGTTCAAAAATATGTTACAATATCAACTTTTGTTATTGCACACCAAAACGTTTTGCTTATTCTCTTCAATATAAAAATACAATTCTACTGTTTTGCAGGCGATTACACGTAAACAACCTTAAAAAGTAATGAAAAAAATCAAAGTAGGGAGTTACTTTCCCATATAACTTAAACATAACTTGCTCACTATTTTCCGAAATATATAGCGTTTTTAAATATGTTCTTAGACAGGCTATGTGATCCGACGATGAGGTAAATGATGAATATATATATATATATATATATATATATATATATATATATATATAGTAAGTTATAAAATGTATATGGCGATTAAGCTGCACTGAATATTACGCGTTTCATCCACTCTAGGATTCTTCAGGCTTATGCGCGAATTCTGTGGTTGGAAGGGCGCGGTGGATACTAGAAAGCTGATTGGCTAACTAAAATTTCAATAGAAGATGCGCATATAAAAACGACAAACAACCACAGAATTCGCGCATAAGCCTGAAGAATCCTAGAGTGGATGAAACGCGGAATATTCAGTGTAGCTTAATCGCCATATATATTTTATAACTTACTAACTAGCTCTACCTACGTATTGAGCACTTTTGAAGTAAATACTTAAAATTTACGCATAAATCTATACTTTCGTATATTAATTTTATGTGAGTAAATTAAGTAGTTATATATATATATCTATATATATATATATATATAAGTGAACATGTGTGTCTGTGTGTGTCTGTGTACATTTCCCTACGCAATAACTCTGTCAATTTTTAGTCTACAGACTCGAAATTTGATATACATGGTACTGAGATTTGGGAAAATCGATGTGATCGGTTTTTGGCCAGAAATTTAGCGATTAAGAGTTCAAATTTCAACGATTTGACCTTTGAGAACTCTACCAAACTCCTCCGACAATTTTGGGTCTACGCACTTGACATTTTAGATATAGGTTCCTTGGACATGGATCTAACTTAATAACTTGATTTAAGCCCAAAACAGTAAATTTTAAGAGGTCATAATAGGGATCAAAGTTTTTAAAAAATTTACCTCTGCGGTCTCTTCCAAATTACTAAGACAATTTCTGGTCTAAATATTTGAAATTTTACATAAAGGGTATTTAGAGACAGGGCAAGCTTTTTCATCAGTTTGGGTCGAAAATTTTTAGATACCAATATATAAATGTATGTCTGTATGTCTGTATGTATACTTGCATGTCTGCCTTAAACTTTCAATAGAGGCGACGAATTTTACCAAGATCAGTATCGTTTTAAAGTTCGATCTTTCATACAACAAATATCGAACAATTGGCTAAAAACATTAATATCTTCCCCTTAAACTAGGCACTTTTCTACAGGGGGGTCGCCGATATATTTGAAAGTTATCCTCTCCTTTAGATTGTCTAGCCTTAACTTTAAAAATGTCGCTTCCAGTTTGGCGGTGGTCGTAACAGCATAAACGTTAGGTTTTACCCCGTTCTTTTCCGCTTTGCGGTACGGGTTCGAGCCTGCCTTCTTACTGCCATATTTTTTTTTTTTTTTTTGCTCAACATACACATCCAAACACTCGGGCAACGTCGGGGTGAAATGCTAGTATATATATATATATATATATATATATATATATATATATATATATATATATATATATATATATAATGTTATAAAAATATATTTTTTATAACTTACTACCTAGCGCTGCCTATGTATTGAGCACTATTGAAGTAAATACTTAAAGTTTACGAATAAAATTATATTTTCGTATATTAATTTATGTGATTAAATGTAGTAGCCTTATATATATATATATATATATATATATATATATTTATATATATGTATGTATATATTTATATATATATATATATATATATATATATATATATATATATGTGGGGGTGTATACATATGTGTGTGTATGAGTGTGTGAAATGAAAATAATGGAATATAATGGAAATAGTATTCCGAAGAAATTGAAAAATAAAAATTAACAAAGTTATGCGTTACGTTTCGACTTTATTGCGAGACTTCCTCTGCATGAATAAAATTAAGAAAACAAAACACCAGTACAAATATTTTAAAATTCAAAAAAAAAGGGAGATATACTTTTGTAAAAGAGAGTAATATTTTTATAACGTATATTATATGTATATATATATACATAAATATATATATATACGTATATACATAAATATGTATACATATATATATATACATATTTATATACACATACATATGTATATATATACATATATATATATATATATATATATATATATATATATATATATAGAGAGAGAGAGAGAGATAGAGAAAGAGAGAAAGAGAGGGGTTAAGAAGTTCCTACGAGGGAAAAAAGTATATTCAATAATTGTTATGTTTTTCTTTTTTCACATTCGTGAAATATTTGAAATAATTATTTGAAATAATTTTTTAAAAAGATTCAGCCATATATATATATATATATATATATATATATATATATATATGCATATATATATAATATATATATATTAATATATACATATATATATTCATATATATATATATATTCGTGTATATATATATTCATATATATATATATATATATAAATGAGAAGATGGTTATACACTTTTTGAAGACACTTATCTTTTTAAATAAAATTTAAATGAAAAATTATGAAAAACCATTAAGTGCCGAAAATGATAATAAAATCATCTTTAATATATGTATATATATATATATATATATATATATATATATATATATATATATATAAATGTAATTTTGGTTCGTTATAACTGAATAATACCATATTTCTTCGGTACCAATTTAATTGAAATTTTCAGAAAACCTATCTGTAAAGTCAATGAATGTTTGCATGTTATTAAAATAATTTTACATTGCGAATTATAAAAATATTAATTAAAATATTTTTCGAAGTCGTTTCTGCGAGACTGCCCAATAATATTTCTGGTAACTTCAGTTTCAACTACTCTCGAATTACAAGATAAGTAAAAAAAAAAAAAAAAGTTACTCATGCAGACAGTGATCCGAGCTCAAATAATAGCGTTATTATTAAAAACGACATTCTTAACATGGGGAAGGGAGAGTGTTTTGTACCTATTCTGTACTTTAACCTTACAATTGAATAAAAACATATAAAACTTTAATTAAACGCGGAAATACGATTTTAAAAAAATAGCGCGGATCACTCTCTGCATTAGCACAAAAAAAATCCCATATTTTAAAAATTTAAATTAATTTATGTACTTACCAATCTTTTAATTTTAAATACCTTTATTTATGTTAAGGCTTTTCACTCATGAAACATTACGTTTTAATTGTTTAGTTTCTTTTCTTTTTGTGTTTACATAAAAGAGTTTGTTTTAACTTTTTCTAAACTGTTTCATTTTTACGACATGCCTCAACGTATTATAAACACTCTAACCTCCCCATGTTAAAAAAAAACACGCCCTTCCATAAACCTCGAAAGCCGTTCTTAATATGGGGAGATTGGGGGGGTTCATTCCGAAAGCCGTTTTAACATATGGAAGTTAGGGTGTTTATTATATGCTGGGGCGAGTCGTAAAATTAACGAAGTTGCTATCTATTATTTATTGTAAAAATTGCTTGAAATTTATTTATTTGACAAAAAAAATTGCAATTTGGTACTCCTTGGGCGTTGAGTTCCATGGCGACCAGCAGAAAAAAATAATAGTCGCTCCCTTAGTCCCCACCCCACCCCGCACGTAACATCTTTTATTTACTGACGTTGTCGTAACTAAATTTGTCACATTTACAAACATTTATTCATTTATTTATTTATTTATTTTGAAAAAAAAGTTTTACTTTTTATGAATATTAAAAGAAAAATGGGTACTCATGCAGAGAGTGATCCGTGTTGAAATAATAACGTTATTATTTAAAAAGCCATTCTTAACATGGGGAGGGGAGGGTGTTTTGTACCTTATTCTGTACTTTAACCTTGCAATTGAATAAAAAAAAACATAAAACTTTAATTAAACGTAGAAATACGATTTAAAAAATAGCGCGGATCACTCTCTGTATTAGCACCGAAAAATGTTACTAAACATTTATTAATAATTTCTCACTTTTACAAACAATTGATTTTAAATTTCTTTTTAAATGACGACTTTTTTTTAATAGTATTTGCGGATGGGTATGTTGACAACCCCCCCCAATGGTGTTTATTCCGAAATCCGTTGTTAACATGGAGAGGTTGAGGGTGTTTATTCTGAAAGCCGTTCTTAACATTTGTGGAGGTGGACGTAATGTAAAAAAAAATAAAAAAATAAAAAAAAAATAATTTCTCACTTTTACAAATATTTTTAATTTACATGCGCGGATGAATAAATTGTTGAATAGTGCGAAAACAAAACGTTTTTGTAATAAACTTCGGGATAGTTTTTTGGGTAAATATTTACATTTAGGTCCACCTCCACAATTTTCTTTTTTAAATGACGACTTTTATTGATAAATGAATTTACTTCTTACTTCTTCGCAACTTTCATTGATAAATAAATCTACTTCTCTGCAACGGGCACTGAACCCCTCCCCCTTTTTAATAGTATTTTCGGGTGGGTATGCTGACAACAAATATCAGTTAAATTTTGCAAATAGCCCCCCCCTCCAAAAGTGGTGTTTATTCCGGAAGCTGTTCTTAAGATGAGGATGTTGAGGTGATTATAAGATGGACCTAATCTAAAAATAAAACAAAAAAATGAGACAAGTTTTTTAAATGATTAAAATAATTTCTCACTTTTACAAACATTTTTACATGCGCACATAAGCAACTATTTTTTTATTAACTTTATTTTATTTTTTCATCTAAAAATTTTAATGAATAGAATAATAATTCATTTATCCTTAATATATGTTTTTGGTTTTGTGTCGAATGAAACTTTTTTTTTTTCATTACAACAATAATGAACCAATTTAAATCTTCCGGCATGCGTTTAAGGGTTACGAAATTATCAATAAATCGTTTAGTTACTAAGCCAACCTCAATAAATAAAAAAATGTTACGTGCGCATGCATTAGCCTTTACTGGGGGGGTCTAAGGGAGCGACCATTAAATAATTATGCTGGTCGCCATGGAAATCAACGCCCAATGAGTACATAAAGTGGCACTTATGCACTTATGTTATCGTGCTATTTTTTTAAATAGTATTTTCATGTTAAATTCAAATTTTACAAAATCTTTTTCTTTTATTAATTTGTTAAGTGAAAGCACAGATAACCCGGTCGGTTTCTAATGCTTGGAAAATCTACCCCCCTCCCAAAAAAAGGGTTACTCTAGATAGTAACAAAAAATTAAAATTGCCTCAGTGTCGAGAGATTTCTTCTCTATTGAACGAGGAAAAAAAAGGTGAAGTGTAGTTCACCTGTTTCTCTCCCCCTCTCTCTCTTCCTCTCTTAATATCACTCTCTATCCATCTCTCCCTTTCCCTCTCTCAATTTATCTTTCTATATCACCCTCTCCATCTCTCTTTGAGCCCCTTTCTCTCTCTCTAACTCCCTCTATCTCTCTCCTTTCCTCTGTCTCATCCCTCTCTGTTTCTAACTCTCTCCCTCTCTCTTTATCTATCAATCCCTTTATCTCTCTATCTCCTTCTCTTTCTCTATTTTCATCTCACTTTCTCTTTTCTATCTATATATCTTCCTCTCTATCTGTTTATCTCTAATCCGTCATCCTATTTTAGTCTCCTAAATTAATTACAGTGAATAAGGCATGTCAAAACATGGATAAATCCTATCTTAATCACCTAATTTACTGACTGTGAGAATAGAAGTTATTTGGAAATTACTCCTACCTTTAACAGCACCAGAAGTAACTGGTAAAACCTTTCTAATTAAATTGATTTTGGCAGCCATTTGGTAACAAAATGACATAGCCTTAGCTCTTGCTGCATGAGGAATACCTGCGACCTTGCTGCCAAGTAGAAGAATTATTTATTCTACTTTAAAACATTCAATTTTTCAAAAATCTCATGTTCGACATCTCCAAAATATCCAATATGGGGAAAAATATTGCAGAAATGCAAACTTATTGTTTAGGATAAATGCACAATGGTACGCAAAAAATCACTTGAGGCTCTTGGTCGATCCTTGCAAGACCATTTGGGAATGCAGTAATATTGCTTGCAGAAGATTTCAGACAAATGTTACCTGTTATTTTTCAATCAACATCAGCAGATGAAATAAATGCTTGCCTCAAATACTCTACTTTTTTGTTCCATGTGAAGCTATTAAACTTAACTCAAAATATGCATATCCAGTTGCAGACTGTTTGATCCGCACAAAATTTTTTGCATCACTTGTGGGAAATTGGGTACGAAAAAGTGCCAGCTGATCAGAGTTAAGGGCAAAATTCTTTGACTTTTAACTTCTGTAATTTCTGTAATTTTATTTCATCAAAAGAACAGTTAGTTTAAAAGGTTTTTGCAGATATTCAAATTATAAGAATTCCACTTGACTGAATGAATGAGCTATTCTTGCAGGTCAATACAAAGACGCCCATGAACTTAACGCTATTATTCAATGTAAAATTCCAAGTGAGGTAGTCAAATACAAATCCATCGACACTGTTGTGAAATCAGATAAAGTGGTTAATTATCCAACAGCTATATTTGCCAGGGATGCCACCGCATGTATTGCAACTGAAATTTGGTGTACTAATTATCATGTTGTGAAATATAAACCAATCCAAGCTTTGTTTTTTCACATGGACAATTTATGTTACGTATTCAAAAGTTACTAAACCAGAAATTCTCTATATCAGCTAAGAAAATGGAACAACAAAAACTGTGTACCCATACAAAATGGAAAATTAAACCTATAAGAAACATGCTTTTTCTCATTTTGGAACTTTTTCCATTGCGCCAACTTGAGCCACAGCAACGCGTGGCAGGGTACAGCTAGTATATATATATATATATATATATATATATATATATATATATATATATATATATATATATATATATATATATATATATACTAGCAAAAGTACCAGTCGTTGACTGGGTTCAAAAACAGCCTACAGAAAATGGACTCTGATTTATGAAAGTATAATAGGTTATGAAAAGGAAGGATTGTAAAGAGAAAGCTTCGAATTTGGGGGTATCAAAACAAAAGCAAAATATGATGAAAATAAAAATAAATAGATAACCCCCATAATTTATTATACTATACCTGTTCACACTGAAACACTTAGCACAATATTCTGTGGATTTATATTAAAAAACCTTGTTAAACTTTGTGACATATTTCCATTCTATGGAGGTTAGGCGCGAACGAACACACCATAATTTTATTATACTATATTTCTTAAAACTGAAACATAATTATCAAAGTATACTTACACAGATAGATAAATTAATTTAAAGTTTGTGTCTATTTCCATTCTATGGAGGTCAGGCGCGAACGCAGACCTCCCAATTATATTATACCATCCCTATTAAAGTTAAAACATACTTATCAAAGTATTCTTATGTACATCTATATCAAAAACACTTGTAAACGTTTTTCTCAATTTTTAAATTATATTTCCATACTTTGTGGATCAGGCGCGTACGCAGACCCCACAATTTTAATGAATCATCATTATGCCAGATCAAACATACTCATTCCAGTGTCTCGATACATCTTCTATCATTATATGTGATCATTTTTCTATATTAGTCAACCATATAGGAGCCTATTCGTGACCAGACACACACACAGACGCTCAGCTTTATATATATATATATATATATATATATATATATATATATATATATATATATATATATATATATATATATATGCAAATATCTCGCTAAAAATAGCCTCATCAGGGTAAGTAGGCAGACCGGTCTTTTTTTTCTTTTCTTAATTCAAAGTTTATTTATATATATATATATATATATATATATATATATATATATATATATACATACATATATATATATATATATATATATATGTATATATTTAGACAAATATTATTGAATAGCACGGAATTATTCTGTTTTACAATTTTCCTTTTTATCTGCTCCAATCTCCGAATAGTCCTTTTTGTGTTCTTCTCGAAATTGTATATGTTGGATCCATAATCGCGAGCGCTTTCGACAGAAGTAATTCATTATCCTCACGCATATTGTAGAAATAAATGTAGAGATTGTTTTTTAATTTACTTATATATACATTTTTTCCTAGTCACGTGGTAATTTGTTACAAGTTAGGTGGGCGGACTTCTTTTTTTTTTACATATATTAAACACATTTATATATACAAACACATATATACATTTTCAAACATTTATCCCAAACATTTCAAGACGTTCCGGCTGCACTCATAATTAATATTATTTATTTGAGGCTTTTTTGTTTTAATGTACAATGCTTCGAGTATTCTTAGCCTATTTATATTTCTCTCACTCTGCAATATTTTTGTATTTTCTACCATAATTCTTCGAAATTCCGAATGTTGGCAGCCATGTCCCTTCAAATGTTGTGATATGGAGCTAGAGTCAGAGGGGTGAAGAGTCAATCTTCGCGACAATGTGTTAGTTGTTGAACCAACGTAGCTGCTAATATTGGAGATAAACTCTCCTATTGGGCAGCTAAATTTGTAAACTACCTCTCTGACTCTAGCTCCATATCACATCTGTCGAAAACGCTCGCGATTATGAATCCAACATATACAATTTCGAGAAGAACACAAAAAGGACTATTCGGAGATTGGAGAAGATAAAAAGGAAAATTGTAAGACAGAATAATTCCGTACTATTCAATAATATTTGTATATATATATATATATATATATATATATAGTGTTATAATGGAATAATTCCAGGAGGAAATCCGGGTATGAGAGCTCAATGTGGTAAACAGAGCAATAACATAAAAATATAACACGGAAATTAATTATTGCATCGAAATAAATTATTGCATCGACAATTATGTAATTTCCGTGTTCTATTTTTATATATACATATATATATATATATATATATATATATATATATATATATATATATAACTACTTAATTTACTCACATAAAATTAATATACGAAAGTATAGATTTATACGTAAACTTTAAGTATTTACTTAAAAGTGCTCAATACGTAGGTAGAGCTAGTTAGTAAGTTATAAAATGTATATGGCTATTAAGCTACACTGAAGAATCCTAGATTGGATGAAACGCGGAATATTCAGTGTAGCTTAATCGCCATGTACATTTTATAACTTACTATATATATATATATATATATATATATATATATATATATATATATATATATATATATATGTGTGTGTGTGTGTGTGTATGTATATATATATGTGTATATATATGTATATATATACATGAATATATATATTATATATATATTTATGTATATATAGTTATATATATATATATATATATATATAAATATATAGTTATCTATATATAGTACTGTTTCGCTGTTTTACGGGTCATCAGCCCGTCTAGACAGGCAATTGCCTCAAGCCAGGATCGAAACCCAACTGCGATGTTTTGACATCGTCAACATGCCTCCGCTCGATTGGTTTACACAAAGAGCGTCGCTTAATATGCTAATGGCAGTTTGTATACCACATCTCAATATGCACAACCCAAGATAGGGAGCAGTGATACATTTTTGAAATGAATTATACGGATGTGCATTTTTCCTAAATGCGAGTTGGTAATAAATTTCCCTTTGACTAATTTGGTGATAAAAGTTACTGACACCGTAGATAATTTCGTATTCTGTGACTTAATCTCTATTTTATAGTTTTAATTTCGAATTTGAAAAAACTGTTGACAAAAGTGATACATCTCTAATAAAGATGGATAGGAGATTATCTCCCTCTTATCGCCCAAATTTTAAGGATGTGCAATGTTTTTGTGTTGCTTTTAATATAATTAGAGGTTCCCAAATTCTATAAAAACAACAACCAACATGCCTGAATCCAAAATCAAATTACACTCAAGATGAGAACAATAGTCTGATTAATATAAACAATCAGACCACATCTAAAGAAAATTTCAGAACTTTAATTAAAATATTGTTTTAATGAAATGATACAAGTAGATATCGTGAACTAATCTAAAAGTATAGGAAAATTATACTAATGCTTATTAATGAATTCACTTTATTATCAACGTCAGCTTATTATAAAAATAATTGTAATGTACCTTCCTTTAAAATGAAAAAAGATTACATTAAATCCCACCAGAACAATAAACGAATATTTATTTTCTGATACTTTGTTCATATTCTTTGTATTACTCGATTTACTATTTAGTGATTTAAACAATAGTATTCATATTATTAAGTCCAAAAGCCAATGAAAGAATAAATATACACTTGACGGTTCAAATTTTATACGCGATGGAATTTGTAAATTATAATTAGTACACTTGCTATACTTTTACGCGAAGGTTCTGTTTTATTAAATAAAAGGGTGATAGACAAAAAATTACTTTTCAGTAATTGATCAAATTTGACAAAATAAATATGCTGTAGATGATGATGATGATGATGATGATGATGATGATGATGATGATGATGATGATGCAGTTTCTTATCTACGCGTCCTTTATTTTTAATTCACATAGAATACAAAGTTATATTGACTTAAATTATGAAATAAAATGACGACTTTAAAATCACTATTATTTCAAAGTTTTAATAAACATCCCTTTTTGCGTAAATATTTCTGTTCTTAACTAAACACAGATAAAAAAAAAACTTTCCTTTTTATTTATTTTTATTGTGATGAGCGAGATAGGATTTCAGTTTGTGTAATTATTTTTTATCACATTTATTTTCAAAATTGAACCGTTTGATTGAAGTCATTTATTTACAAATAAATTACTTAGTTACCGTCTCTGTTATTTTCATTTAATCATATGAATACTTATAATTTGACATGATTTGAAAACCAAACATAGTGTTTACGTTTCCCAATTTTTTAGATAAGGATTGAGATTTCGTATTCTTTGAATTCTTTAGACTAATATTCTCATCGTCTGTGTTATTTTCGTAAAGTTTCCGTCGACCTCCTTCAGGTGTATCTTGTACAACTCGGGATTCTGTATGAAATTTAGAACGAAACTCTTTATTTAATCCACGGAGGTAACATGCTTTCGTTCCGTCAGTCTTGATTAGTTGGAAGTCCCGAGTAATTCGCAATTGAATTTTTAGTGCTGTCCGCGCTGAGGACTGAACCTTCAACATCGATAAAAGTGTAACTTACAACTAAATTTTACCAAGTACCTTAGATAGCGTAGTGGATAAAGTACTATGGGTAGTCAGTTGTAAGTTTCACTTTTATGGAAATTGAATGTTCAATGAAACCATTCATTTCCGGGACTAATTTTATACGCTAATTCGAACGCGTAATTATTGAGAGGGGATAACTATTATCATCACAAAATTGGTTAAGCTCTATAACATTTTGGATCACTTATTTCATTAAAAAATATGTTTCTAACAAATTAAAATAAAACAAAATATACAGTTTTAATGGAATTAAATAAAAACCAAAAAGCAGAATAAAAGTGTAAGTAGTAATATTCCCAGACAACTCCTGGTACGTACAATTAGTATTTTATAAATAATGTAAGTGTTTATATATTTAATATAGCGATTATTAAATGAGTTGAAGTTGTTCACAATTTCAATATCATCTGCGCAGTAACGTTTTATATATATATATATATATATATATATATATATATATATATATATATATATATTGCGGTGGGAGTTTAGTTCTGTGCAGTTCTAGGAGATCCATCCTCCCAGGCATTGCCTTTTCTCTTTGAGTAGGAGTTAGTTTATTACTAATCGTCTGAGGCGCCTTTACCTGGGAATGCCAACAAGGCTGCCTAGTAACGTTTTGCAGGTCAGAGTGGGCGCTGAAATCTCAATCCCACTTTCCGACCCTTGTGTCACAGTTCTTGCGGTGGGAGAGAACTAAATACCCTTTAGATAAAAAAAAATATATAAGATAAGAACTAAAAGAAAGTCTTAACCACATTTTAAGTAATAAATAAATACTGTGAAAAGTAAAAATAGGGGGAGCAATAGAAAGGGTAATGGTGTGGAAAGAACGAACAAATTAAAAAATAGAAGACATAAACAATTGTTTTCAGTTAAACGAAATAAAACAGTAAATCGACGTTTTTTAATGCAAATGAAATAGACGAAAAAAATTATCAGAGCGAGAGAAGAAAGAAACAAAAGGGGAGATAATTGTGCAAGAACGTAGTGGCACTTCTGAAACTAAGGTGTGCGTAATTCATGGAACTGCCGAGATAAATATAGCGCAGTAACAGGTTTGTTTTGATTGGCAAGGAAAGGTACCGGGTTTCAAAATTGATAGGAAAGAAAAAGTGAATGGCATAAACAACAAAAAGTTGAATTGTACGAATGTTATTTTGAGTAGCCAATCTATAGAGTGCAGTTAAAGCGGTGGGCGTTATCGCCTTATACAAATGTGTGTGTGGCGCATGCGTGTGTGTGCTCGCACGCGCGAGCGCGTGTGTGTGTGTACGTGTGTGTGGTTCACTGTGTAGGCATATATGAATACAAGTAGGTAAGGTTGTAGTTAGATGTGAGCATACATATATTCATAAATTAAGCGATACATATATATATTTACATCTGTATATACATATGCACACACACAACCATACACATATATATATATATATATATATATATATATATATATATATATATATATATATATATATATATGACAAAACAGATACTTTAGTCCGACTGATAAAGAGAATGGAGCAAGTAAAAAGATATACAGTGAAAGATATATAAATATGAAGAGATAAATAGATATAAAGAAAGACAGGCTAAGATAGATAGATAGATAGATAGATAGATAGATAGATAGATAGATAGATAGATAGATAGATGGATAGATAGATAGATATTAACAGAATGACAGAGGAAATGAACAGATAAATAGATAGATAGATATTAACAAAATGACAGAGGAAATGAACGGATAGATAGATAGATAGATAGATAGATAGATAGATAGATAACAAACTAATATAGAGTGAATGAACATAGAGAGAAAGATATATATAATATATATAGAGATAGATAGATAGATAGATAGATAGATAGATAGATAGATAACTATGAAGAGAATGAAATATGTACATAATATTCCAGATGTCGGCTTATTTATAGAAATCGTAGTGTGCTTATATAATAGTAATGCCCGTAATATTTATTTCATGTATATTTTTAGTAGTAATAATATTTCTTGCTACATAAGTGCATATATTTTCCGAATAATTTTTGAGGGAGGGGGGATATGAACTTCGTAACATCGTACATTCAATCGAAAATGAGTATACACTCAAATAAAATCACATTTATAATTAGGCGACATAATGCGAATCGAATCCAGCCAGCCAAGAAAGTAATCTGTGTTTTGTCCCTCAGTTAATGAGACCAAAACAATCTATTCTTTGAATTCTTGGCAGCCAAATGTTTGCCCAAAAACTGCGTGTTTGAATACCCTTTATGTCAAACTTCAAATGTTTAGACCCAAAATTGGCTGAATAGTTTGCTAAAAATCGCAAAGATCAAATTTTTTGAATTTTGACCTTTTGGCAGTCAAACTTTCGGCCAAAAGCCTATTAAAAAGCTTTCCCTATGTCTGAATACACTTTATGCGAAATTTTAAAAGTTTGGACCAGAAATTGGCTGAGTAATTTGGGAGAGACCGCAGAGATTAAATTTTTTTAACTTTGACCTCAATTTTGACTCCTTAACATTTATTTATTTGGGCTCAAATCAAATTAAAAAGTTAGATCCCTGTCCAAGTGGCCTATATTTCAAGTGTTTAGATTCCAAATTGGTGGAGAAGTTTGGTAGAGCTTTCAAAAGTCAAATCGTTGAACTTTAACCCCTTGAAACCCCTTGAAAGCCAAATTTCTGGTCGAAAACGGATTAAAAAGATTTTTCCAAATCTCAATACTTCTTATGTCAAATCTCGTGTCTCTAGACCGAAAATTGACAGAGTTATGTGGTAGAGAAATGTATACACACACATACACACGCAGACATTTTCACTTTTATAGATATACTAGCATTTCAGCTAGGCGTTGCCCGGGTGTTTGGAGCTTGCCAGTCGGTTTGCCCCAAACTCCACACTGGACCCTCCCAACCACCCCCTGTCTGACTTTCCTTTGCGGACAGACGCCACGCTAGACGATCTAAAAATCACTCCTGCTCAGGTGCATGCTATCATAAAAAATCTTGACACTTCAAAAGCATGTGGACCCGATCTCATCCTAGCTGTGCTATCAAAAAAGTGCTCAGCCGAAGTAGCTCCAGTTCTCTCCAAACTCTACAACAAATGCCTTAATGAATCTTGCTTTCCGGGCTGTTGGAAAATTGCTTCTGTGGTACCAGTATTCAAAAATTCTGGTGAAAGAACTGACCCATCAAGTTATCGCCCCATTAGCCTCCTCCCACTTTTTGCCAAAATATTAGAGACCATAATGCTCTAGTTCGTCACCTTACAGATGCTAAACTTCTGACTGACAAACAATATGGATTTAGACAAGCCCGTTCCACAGAAGACATCCACACTGTAATCTCTGACCGTATATACCATTCACTGGAAAAAGCGGGAGAGGGCAGAGCGGTCGCTCTAGATATATCTAAGGGTTTTGACAGGGTGTGGCATGAGGGTCTTCTCAGAAAAATTAGATCATACGGTATCATAGAATACTTAACATAATTAAATCCTTCTTAGATAAGAGAAAAATCCAAGTTGTCCTCGACGGTCGTACATCTAAACAATATGATATAAATGCGGGAGTGCCTCCGGGGTCTATCCGTGGACCTCTATTGTTCCTAATATTCATTAATGACCTCTCCGACAAAATTGTCTGTGAGATGGGTATATATTCTGATGACACCACACTCCATAACAAGCATGACAGGAAAACAGATGAACACATATCTAAAGAAATGGCAAAAACACTAGAAGATGACCTCCAATCTGTAGTGGAATGGGGACAAAATGGATGGGCACATTCAATGCTGCCAAGAATAACTGGTTTTCTTCAATAATTACAAGAAATCTTCTCTGCCACAAATAGCAATGGACAGTGACTCTTTAGCTGAGAGTACATCTTTCAAACTGCTTGGCCTAACGTTCACAGGAAACATGAGTTGGAACAATCACATTGAAAGCATTGCCAGGGCCGCTGTGAAGAAGGTAGACTCTCTATACCGTGCTAGAAGACTACTTACACCCGAAAGTATCCTGTACCTCTATAAGGCCACCATTCACCCATGTATGGAGTATTACTGTCACATTTGGGCTGGTGCATCTGCTATTAGTCTCTCGCTCCTAGACAGGGTTCAAAAGAGAGTCGCCAATCTGATAGGCCCTGAACTGGCATCTAAGCTTCAGCCTCTGTCCCACCGACGAAACGTTGCATCCTTCTGCCTGTTCTACAAGTATTTTAATGGTGAATGCTCTGACGAACTACAGACACTTGTGCCCCCACGACGTTAAATCCCACCCCCACACAGTAGAGATCCCTAGATGTAAAAGATCTTTCTACTCCAGTAGTTTCTTCCCCAGAACTCCATTCCAGGTCTCTGCTTCCCCAACTGTACTGACATGCAGAAGTTCAAGTGCAACGTGAACCGACATCTTGCTGCCCAAATCCCAACATAGTACCCCAGTAGTTGTTGCTCCTGATAGTAGCCCCCTACACCAAAGTGGCAATGTGCCTTGTTTGGGGTGAAAATATAATAAAAAAAATATGGTAGTAAGAAGGCAGGCTCGAAGGAGGAAACGAATGGGGAAAAACGTGACGTCTTTGCTGTTACGACCGCCGCCAAACCAAAAGTGACGTAGGTTTAAATTAAGGCTAGACAATCGAAAAGATGGGATAACTTTCGAAAATATCGGCGAAAAAAAGCGCCCCCCCCCGTAAAAATGTGCCCAATTGAAGGTGAAGAAATGAATGCTTGAAGCCAATTTTTCGATATTTACCGTCTGAAACTGCAAAGATTTTCCCAAATCTCAGCACCCTGTATATCAAATTTCGAGTCTGCAAACTAAAAATTGACAGAGATATTGTGTAGGGAAATGTACACAGACAGACAGACCCTTTCACTTTTATAGATATATAGATATATATAGATATATGTATGGATATTTTTAGCTAAATTATTTAGAACTAGCATGGATGTCCGGCGTTTTTATTTGGAGGTGGATGTTGAGCCAAAAAAAAAGCGGTCAATTTTTTTTTTACTTTGACCTCTATTACGACCCCTTAAAATTTATTGTTTTGGGCTCAACTCAAGTTATTAAGTTAGATCCCTGTCCAACAAACCTATATCTAAAATTTCAAGTGTGTAGACC
The DNA here is from genome assembly GCF_053919585.1 of Euprymna scolopes. Classification (NCBI taxonomy): domain Eukaryota; kingdom Metazoa; phylum Mollusca; class Cephalopoda; order Sepiida; family Sepiolidae; genus Euprymna; species Euprymna scolopes. The sequence continues at coordinate 57,178,069 of NC_136494.1, forward strand.
CAAAATTGTCGGAGGAGTTTGGTAGAGTTCTCAAAGATCAAATCGTTGAAGTTTGACCCCTTAATCGCCAAATTTCTGGCCAAAAGCTGATCACATCGATTTTTCCCAAATCTCAGTACCCTGTATATCAAATTTCGAGTCTGTAGACTAAAAATTGACTGAGTTATTGCGTAGTGAAATGTACACAGACACACAGACACACAGATACACAGATACACACACAGATACACAGATACACAGATACACGCACAGATACACAGATACACAGACACTTTCACTTTTATATATATATATATGTGTGTGTGTGTGTGTGTGTGTGTGTGTGTGTGTGTGTGTGTGTGCATATTTATAGGGGGAGAGAGAGAGAGAGAGAGAGAGAATAAGTTAAGAAGTTAAAGCTAATGTTACATAGGAACGTTTGTACATTATCAAGTCAATAAGTGTTACAGAACGAAGAAAAAGAGGAAGCTTTTTACGCCATAGCATTTCGAAGCTAAATTTTTTCCCGTTGGAAGAAGAGAAAAACCTGCATTATCGAAAAGTAAAGGAAAAAGACAACATCGACTTGGAAAACATTCAGATTAAAAATAGAAAAATTTCGAAGATAAGAATTGGAAAAATATTTTGGGGTGTGGGTATAATTTAGATAAAATGAGAAGAGACAGGAAAAAACAATAGATGGTAAAAAATATACAAAACAATATATAAGAAAATGAAATATTAAGAAAATATTTTTAAACATTAATAAAAATACTTTTTTAATTTGAAAAACTTCAAATAATTAAAAACTTCCAGAAATTTTCAAAAATTAAAAAAAAACTTTAGATAAATATCTGATAAAAATTAAAATGATAAAATATAAAACAAATTAAGTACAAAGAAGAGAAGAGTAAGAAAAAGAAACATAAAAATAAGAAAGATAAAACTCAAACTTTATATATATATATATATATATATATATATATATATATATACATATATATATATATATATGTATATATATACATATATATATAATATATATATATATATATATATATATATATATATATATATATATATATATATATATATATATATATATCAGAGAGAGATAAATAAACCAGCGTGCTTGATTTCCAGAGTAAGGTTTATTTATGAATCAGATATTTTCAGATAGGTCATATTAAAAGTTTTATACCGATGATTAAACGACACACTAAAATCACACTATATATTACTTTTCTATCGATAAATTTTATGAGATAATTTAAAGTGATGTTTGATTGGATTATTGGATTAATTGTGAGAACGGTTTATGTCAGATATTTGTTGAATTTGGATTTAAAGACGACTATGTTATATTCTGCAAAGATACAATACCATTCTAATCTTAAAGTAATATTTTTAAACTAATTGTGAAATATTACTATAAAAATGTGTTAACAAAGCTTTTCTTTTTATTTTGGTGCATGTGCAACGATTTATATTTCTGCAAAATGATTGCCAAAAGTAATTATAACTTTTGTGTTGATTGATCTCTTGAATGGTTCAGTTTTTTTTTGTTTTTTTTTTGTTTGTTTTTTTTTTATTTCACGTTCATTTTTAGGGGAATGTGCAGTTGAATGGGATAGGTTTTGTTTTTATTGTGGATTTTATTCGTGAACATTTGCAGAAGTAAATGAAAATAAAAACAAAATCAACGGACAATTAGCCAATTACAAAAGAGAAAGTTGCGCTCAAAAAGTTTTTTTTCTAAAATGGCCAACCCAACATTCGATTGTTAGAAATTTATAAAAATAACTTTGGGAAAAATTTTTTAATTTAATTTGTTTCCCTCTCTCGTCCTCTTTCTTGATCTTTATTACTGTCTCTGCTCTTTCGCAATTTTCCTTCCTCTTTCTCTCTCTCCCTCTCTCTCTCTCTCTCTCTCTCTCTCTCTCTATTTATGTATATATGTATATGTATATGTATATGTATATATATATATATATATATATATATATATATATATATATATATTATTGGAAGTTATTGACCTTTAAATCTATATATGAAACAGAAAAATACTCCTTCGATGGAAATTATTTTGTCAGGATATCAATTAATTACCTGTAATGTTGAATCCTTTTGCTTTACAGAATTAACAATCTTTTACAACAAAATATTTGATGAGGACATAAAAACTGCCTGAAACGCGTTATAAACATTCAAACTTATATCAATAGTTAAAAAAAATAATAAAAATGAAAATATCAAATAAGAAACCAAGTATATAAAAAAATGTGTTATGATTGCTCCAGACCTTTGAATATATATTTTTCTCTCGATGGAATATTACACTCGTTATATATATATATATATATATATATATATATATATATATATATATATATATATATATATATACGAGGGGCGTGCAATAATTAATGCCCCTGACCCACTTCCAGTTATCTGATCTAGCTGAAATTTTGCATGTGCAACGATTTATATCTCTACGGGTTATGTGACAAATTACAGCTCTGAACTAATTGTGGTTTCTGTTATACAGGTGTTTGAAATGAGTCAGGTGTGAAATGGAGCTTGTTGAATGTCGAGAAGTGATCTGGTTTTTGTATTTGAAAGGATGCACACCACAGGAGACTTTTGATGAAATGAAAGAAACTTATGGTGATAATGCCCCATCATATGACCTTGTAAAACGCTGGCATCGTGAATTCTAATATGGCCGGAACTCTGTGGAAACAGCTCCTAGACCTGGTCGCCCCCTTCTGTCATTGATGCGGCATCTGTCCGTCAAGTTGAGGCTGCCATTTTGGAAGATCGGCGCATTACTATTCGACAAATAGCCCAAGATGTCAAGATTAGTACAGGTTTTGTGGAAACTATCATTCATGACCATTTGCATATGCATAAGATGTCTGCCAGATGGATTCCCAGGTTGCTCACACTATTTCAGAAGCGAGAACGCATCGAGTTCTCGAGAATGAATTTGGAGATGTGCCAAGAAGATGAGTCAGTTTTTCAAAAGACTGATTACACAGGATGAAACCTGGGTCCATCACTATGATCCAGAGACCAAAGCCCAGTCAATGCAGTGAAAGCACTTGGATTCACTACCTCCAAAGAAGACAAGGTGTAGCCCTCCGCTGGCAAGGTCATGCTCACAGTCTTCTGGGACCAGGACAGTAGTTATGATAGATTTTCTGGCAAAGGGTACCACTATTACAGGAGCCTATTATGCTTCACTTTTGAGGAAATTAAGGGAAGCTATCAAAATCAAGAGACGGGGCAAGATCAGCAAAGGTACCTTCCTTCTGCAGGACAACGCTCCGGTCCACAACCCGCATGTCGCCAGATCAGAAGCACGGGCGTGTGGTTATGAAATCCTTCCCCATCCTCCCAACTCTCCTGAACTTGCACCCTCTGACTTTCACCTCTTCCCAGCCATGAAGATGTTTTTGAAAGGAAAGCGTTTCCCAGATGATGCAGCCTTGATTTCTGAAGTCACGTTGTGGTTGGAGGGCCAACCTGGGGTGTTCTACAAAAACGGTCTCCAGAGCTGCATCAAACGATGGGAGAAATGCATAACTCTGGGTGGTCTCTATGTAGAGAAAAACTAATAACTGTGCCAAATTTCGTTGCTCTATTGTCATGGGAAGTGGTCAGGGGCATTACTTATTGCACGACCCTTGTATATATATATGTATGCATATATATATATATATATATATATATATATATAATATATATATATATATATATATATATACGCGGTAATTGTAAAGTTTGGAAAATTATCATTAGTAAAAATATTAGCTATAATATTATTACCATAAAAAGTAATAACACTATAACTAATAATAGTAATACTGATACTATAATTAATAATAACGACAATAAAAGTACTATAATTAATAATAAGGACAATAAAAGTACTATAATTTAAAATAACAATATTAAAACTTTTAATAATAACGACAACAATTATTGTCGTTATTAACAATATTAAAATTAAAATAATAACGACAATAAAAGTACTATAATTAATAATAACAATATTACAACTTTTAATAATAACGACAATAAAAGTACTATAGTTAATAATAACAATATTAAAATTATAATAATAACGACAATAAAGGTACTATAATTTAAAATAACAATATTAAAACTTTTAATAATAACGACAATAAAAGTACTATAATTAATAATAACAATATGAAAACTTTTAATAATAACGACAATAAAAGTACTATAATTAATAATAACAATATTAAATTTTAATAATAACGACAATAAAAGTACTATAATTGATAATAACAATATTAAAACTTTTAATAATAACGACAATAAAAGCACTATAATTTATAATAACAATATTAAAACTTTTAATAATAACGACAATAAAAGTACTATAATTAATAATAACAATATTAAATTTTAATAATAACGACAATAAAAGTACTATGATTAATAATAACAATATTAAAATTTTAATAATAACGACAATAAAAGCACTATAATTTATAATAACAATATTAAAACTTTTAATAATAACGACAATAAAAGTACTATAATTAATAATAACAATATTAAAATTTTAATAATAACGACAATAAAAGTACTATAATTGATAATAACAATATTAAAACTTTTAATAATAACGACAATAAAAGTACTATAATTAATAATAACAATTTTAAAATTTTTATAATAACGACAATAAAAGTACTATAATTAATAATAACAATATTAAAATTTTAATAATAACGACAATAAAAGTACTATAATTAATAATAACAATATGAAAACTTTTAATAATAACGACAAAAAAGTACTATAATTAATAATAACAATATTAAAATTTTTAATAATAACGACAATAAAAGTACTATAATTAATAATAACAATATGAAAACTTTTAATAATAACGACAATAAAAGTACTATAATTAATAATAACAATATTAAAATTTTAATAATAACGACAATAAAAGTACTATAATTAATAATAACAATATTAAAACTTTTTAATAAGCAAAGATTTGGGGGAACACGTTAAGATGCAAAAGTTTTATAAAAAACAGAAAGAATCATTCAAATTTATTTTTCCTTTCATCCTTTTTTTAAAGTTAGAAAATTGATTTATTTCGATCCGTACCAGGTCCATCAGAAAAAAAAACGAAAGAGTTCTTTCGCTTGTTTTGTTTTTGTTTGTTTTTTTGTTTGTTTGTGTGTTTTTTTTGTTTTGTTTTTTTTGCTTCTTTTTATTTTTCTTGCAAGTAAAATCAGTTTCCTTTATGTTGTTATGCCAACGGCATGTGGTTGTATCATGGAACTTTTCTGTGTGAGCTTTTTATAGCGCGTGTCCACTTTAAAGGTATAAAAACTGGTATTAAAGCTCTTGAAAGCATTATTAAAAAACTGAATAAACAGAAAAACTGTTTTTGCAACACGCTAAAATGCAAAAACTGTATTTAAAAATAACAATATTAATACTTTAAATAATAACAATACTTATTCCGAGTCATTTGCATATGAGGCGAGCACCATGCTACTTGTGCTACCACGCTAGGAATAAGAAAGTTTATTAACAGATCAAGCAATATATGAATGTGGAATATACCCACTTCTTCTCAACAAGTCATTTAACCACTAAGAAACCAGACCAATGTCTTTCATATAGGATCTTACACTCGCGAGGACGAAGTCATCCAACCAGCTAACCCAGCAAGCAAATTGATATTAGATTTTTTGAATGTGAGATGATATATAATTATATACTTTTGTTTTGAATTGAACCGATGAGCCTAACGGAGGGCAAAACATGAGTCTTGGATTCCGGTTTGCGGTTTTAATAGTGTGTGTGAGTTATGGCACTTCTTGTAGAAAAAAAATTATATATCATCTCCAATTCAAAAAATTAATACATATGCGTGTGTGTGCGTGTGTGTGTGTGTGTGTGTGTGCGTGTGTGTGTGTGTGTGTGTGTGTGCGTGTGCGTGTGCGTGTGTGTGTGTGTGTGTGTTAGGTGTAATGGTGTTATGTTTTTGTATAAAGACATTGGGTGTTTTATCACGTGCATGTGTGCGATTGCAAGTCTACGTTCAAACACCCTCCACCTTTGTTCCACCTTCATCCGTGGGCAATATTTCATCTTCACATCAACCTACTCCACACGTTATTAAAAAGTCGTGTCCCTTCACGTCATGAAAAACATAAGAAAAAATGTATTTAAAAAAAAAACAAGTTTACAATAATACATGTGTATATATGTGTTCAGAGGGTATGACGGCTACAGTTTTATATTTAAAACTTCAATCGATATTTAGACTTGAAGGGTAAAGATAAAGCTTCATAAGCATATATATGCATATATATATATATATATATGGAGAGAGAAAGAGAGAGAGAGAGCGAGAGAGAGAGAGTGTGTGTGTGTGTGTGTGTGTGTGTGTGTGTGTGTGTGTGTGTGTGTGTGTGTGTGTGTGTGTGAATTGGTTTGGCATAACCGACATTTTATTGAACCATTTTCAGAGCCAAAAATATTATTGGCATCACATTACATAAATGTAATGTCAAAAGTGAACGAAATCCCCTTTATGAGAGAAAAGTGTCTTCGATTAAATTCGGTTAAATCCTTTACAGTAAAAGGACCATACCACCCACTCCTACCCATCATAAATACACTCTCTCCATTTCTCCCCTTCTCACTCTCTCTCTCTCTCTCTCTCTCTTTATTCTCTATTTCTGTCTCTTTTTCTCTCTATCTTTCTTTCTTTCTTTCTTTCTCTCTATCTCCCTCTCTCTCTCTGTCTTTCCACATACAGACGCACATTGCAAAAAGTACTAGAAATTAAACCTGTCAGATAAAACTTGAGTCTCACTATCAACTCGTTTTATCAGGATCCGTACGTCCAACGTAGTTCAAGGGATGTAACTTCACCTTACTCAAGCACCAATAATTAATAATTACTCAATAATTAATAATCTTTCTTCTGTTGTAAAGAAAAGCGAAAACGAAAGTTGTATTACCTTTTAGATGAAAATATCATAAGACGTGTTTTATGTAGCTTTAAATTTCATGAAAGACAGATTTGTATGCCCCCCTCTCTGGTTCTCTCTCTCTCTCTCTCTCTCTCTCTTTCTCTTGTACTCATCTATAATTATTTCATCCATTTGTGCACGTCCATTATTCGATAACATAAAAACAGCTGAATCGAAAAAGGTTATGTTATATTTAAATAAATTTATATATATAGATATATATTTACATACATACATATATATGTATATAGATATATGGCAATGAAGAAGAATAGGCGACACGAAGTCCGCAGCAGTCTTAGATTTTTAAAAATATTATTTTATTTTTCAGAATATATATAAAAAATCAATAAATATTTCATGGAGAAACATACTGAAACAACATTTTCTTTATTAACTATAATGCGATTTTTTAACTGAGACTGTTTGCTGCTGGCTTAGTGTCGCCTATTCTTCTGCATATATATATATATATATATATATATATATATATATATATATATATATATATATATGCAGAAAATGGTAGTAGTAGTAGTAGTAGTAGTAGTAGTAGTAGTAGTAGTAGTAGTAGTAGTAGTAGTTTAAACGATTACATGACAAACCTTTATCTCGAAATGATTATTTTGGCATTCGAATGTTCAGTTGCCGTTGCGTTTACGCATGCGCATGTTTATACGAACCCACAATACAAAATACTATCGAATAATTTACTTTAAAAAGAACTCTGAATTGAACGCAATAACTTATAAAGTTTTTTCATTTAATAATCACACACACACATATATATATATATATATATATATATATATATATATATATAATTTATATTTTAAACTAAATTTCTTTTATTAGAAACCTACCATTAATATGGTTCTATTTTCTATAATAATAAAAAATAAAATTTTGCCACCCCACTGTCCGCTTTTTTTTAATTATAAAAAAACAATTTATTTATATTTTTAAAAACGTACTTAAGTTTTTTTTTGCTTTCGAAATAAACAGATTCAACTGTATTTTGTTTTTCCGTTCATCCAAAATATATTTGTATAAAAACACCTTAGACTTCTTAAACGGAACACTTGTTGTTTTCATATCTAAAGTTATCTTTCATTTTTAAGGATAAATTATTTTGTTGTTGTTGTTGTTGTTGTTGTTGTTGTTGTTGTTGTTGTTGTTGTTGTTGTTGATGATGATGATGGTGGTGGTGGTGGTGGTGGTGGTGGTGGTGGTGGTGGTGGTGGTGGTGGTGGTGGTGGTGGTGGTGGTGCTGGTGGTGGTGGTGGTGGTGATGATGATGATTGCCATAAAGAAAAATGAATAAAGCAAAGAGGCCTTTCCCTTTTCTTTAACGGTTTTGAGCAGTTAACTAGTTCATTTTTTCTTTTTTTCTTTTTTTTTTTTGCTATGGGAGCTAAGTCCGCTGCGTTTTTCTTAATAAAGACGTCTACTCTTTAAAGTGATTGCCTGTGACTTTGTGACATTTCTACTTATGCTTAGGCTTAGTGGTAAAACCGTTTGGTTAACTGCCCTAAAATGTTGGAATGGTCCGAAAATAGGGAATATTTCATAATGTCCTACTCTAAATTCTAAAATAATGTTACCTTCTTTCCGTTTTCCACAGTGTTCACGCTTAAAAAATAGCAAGCTTTTGGCAGTTTTTTTTTAACTGATTGCTGACGATTTCAAATGTCTAATATTCGTAGAAGGATTTATATTGGCAAAAGACTATGAAATTCGACGTAGAGATTTAACTAAATTAGGAAATAAACCTGACACTACAAAAGTTAGCGGGAAATGATTGATTAGCATTAAAAAGAATACTAAGGGCATTGAAAAATCCGACGTCGAAAAATAGAGAAAATAAAAAAGAAATGGCATTATTCCCTATGCACACGAAAAAACAATTCACTGAAAATTAAAGTAAGTCACAACCGATTGGAGTAAAGACGGGCCATATCGTACAAAAGCTTGCTTATTTGTGATAGAAATGGACATACATTTAAAAATATGAGTAAGAAATTAAATGTTCATGTTAAAAAAACACAGGAAATCTTTTTAAGACAAATTGAATGCAGTAGTTTAATTTGCTATTTTTCAAGATATTATTGATATTATGATGAACAGCCTTGATTTCGTGATCGCATGCCTGTATGATATTATGTAAAAGAAGAGAACAATCTTGAGAACATGTCCACGAGGTATTCTTTCGAGTACAGGATTTTGGATTTTAAAAAAATGAAGAAAAGTTTGATTCTTTTATGGAAGAAATAAAATATTTAAGAACACATTATAGACAAAAACGGTAGAAGACCGAACCCGGAAAGAGCCACAGGATATACAAAAAAAAATTACAGCATTATAAACTTTGAGGGTTCGCCAACTTATACCAGACATGCATTCCCAGTATGCACGACCTACGCGCCTCACTGGACAAGCTACTAAAAATGGCAGTGTGGAAATGGACACCTGAATGCTAGGCGTCATTCGATAAAATAAACAATCCTGACGCCAGATCTATTCCTCACGCATTATGACCCAAAACTACATACGATAGTCGCTAGCACTAGCTCATATGAAATAGGAGCCTGTATCTTGCATAAAATGCCGGACGGAAGTTAAAAACCCGATTGTACACGCATCAAGATCTCTGCTACCGGCGGAAAATCACTATTCACAGATCACGAAGCCTTCGCAGTTACAGTCCCACCGATGCCTACACGGACGAATGTTTATGCCGCAGGTCGACTATAAATCTTTATTGATAATCTTTGGGTCGAAGAAAGGGTTACTCGGCTACACAGTAAACAGGAGGGGCAGGGACTACTACTGAATTACAATGTTACGTTATGGTACCATCTCCAAGCAGATCGAACATGCGTACGGACTTTCAAGATCGGCGCGAGACAGAGTAAACCTCTTGAGGAAACTGTAATTGTTTACTTGCGTACCGACAGTGAAATTAAAATCCTAATGTGCAATAATATTAGAATTTTTACGGTTACGCTACATGAAATTAAACTCGAAGCACAAAAAGATAAATTTATTAGTTCACAAATAAAGACTAGCAAATACAGGACAGTTTTGCATATGTGAGGATGTCCTACTATACAGCGAGAATCGTTATACCAAAAGCATTATAAATAACAGATAATGATAATTGAGTCATCAAAGAATAAAGAGAATGAGCCTCATGCATAATTACGTATACTGTCCGATGATTGATAAATATATCAAAAACATGGTTGACTCATGAAAGAGTTGTGCTTTGACGGCAAAGGCATCCCTAATTACTTTTAAGCCATGGTCCAAAACAGACAACCCTGATTTGGAATTTATGGGGGATTAGCATTATCTAATTGTGGTGGCTACACAAAATGACCAGAAGTGTTCTGATGTTAGAGACCCATTACAGGAGTAGTTATTAATTTTCTCCCAGAAGTATTTGCCTGTTTTGGGGTTGTCTACTGCTTAGTAACTGGAAATAGAACTCATTTTATGTCCACGTATTCATGTTCTGTGAGACGTTCCAAATCAATCATGTAACGACTCCCCAGTACCACCCACGATCTAACATTGAAATGAGCACTCAAGAAAGCTTGCAGCACATTTAGAGAAACGGCACTACAACAGTTTCTACAGGTCTATAGGATCACATCTAATCCCAACACACCATTAGTATTATCCTCAACGAAAACTATGTTCCAGCGCAAGATAAGACTTGTATTTGAAAACTGTTACCAAAGCAAACAAAATTAAGCGCCTTTATTGTGCCTAAGAAAGGCTATGAGAGACGAGAAAAAGTTTTCTATAAAACATACAAAAACAATACGTCTTTCTGGGAATTGGTTACAAAAGACAAAAAAAAAATGATGTGCATTAATCAAATTCTTAAATTCACGCATAAAAGACGCCTTAATCAGATAATGAAACGTCTATTAGATTATTCAAACTATGCACCCCACGAAGAAGCGTTCATTTAGACGATATGCAGCGCTTCCGACATTGAACTAAGCAGCCCCAGAACGACGATACCGATTGGGAAGGAAAAGGAAGTCACGGATCTTTTAACTGCCTATCCAAAAAGGAAAAGATACTAAGTACCTCTTGCAAAGTAAAGGCTTGTTATAGGAACTTCCTCATTCGTTCATAATTGGACTCTACTAACCATAATAAAAGCTCCGAGAGTTAATACTTTCGTGGAGAAATATGGCGACATAACGCGAAACTACGTACTGTCTAACTTAACAGTCGGAAATACCGACAAACTTTCTTTGTAATCACTTTCTTATATAATATATTCTTTCTACCTAAACCTGTTGTTCGCGTCTTTCTTTATATGAATGTACTGTCCAATCATACAAATGATTGGATAGTGTATACATATAAAGAAAGATGGTTAGTGGGTAAAAAATACTTGATAAATCCTTTCAAGTATTTAGGGGAATCGAGACCGCAGATACCGAGTCAAACAACTTTTCACCTTTTCTATAATTAAACGTTTTCTTTTTTCTGCTTTTTATATTGATTTATACATTTTTTCTTCCTTTTTCCAAAGATGTGTCGGTGTATTTTTTGGGCCGGTAGAACACAGCTATTGGAAGTGGGTATAAGAGAGATACCGCTTGGATATATCAATGGATTTTTCTCGCCATAGCTCAGTAAAACCAATTTTCCATAATGTTGCCAGGTTGCCAGATCCAAACATATCATTCTTCGTAATAAAAACTGTAATCGCTTTATATTAAAAAATGAAGGGAAGTAGTCCTCGCCTTCTTGGGACATCGTGCGAAAAGTGGGAGAATTATAGGGGGCGGTTTGCTGTGTATATTCTCAAGAATTTCATGAGAATGCAGATTGTGGATGTTTGTGTATGATTTTAATCTGAAAATGTAACACTAGAAAATATTTTTAATTAACCACGCAATGCTTATAGAAGTAGCTATTAATATCAAGTGAGGGGTAATGGTGTGTATAACGAAACCGTAAGTCCTGTCGTATTTCTTTTACAGAGTTTGAGAACAAAAGATTATTAATTATTACCGTGCGGGAGTTAGGGAGGTAATCTGGCACAAAAATTAGTAAAGAAAAAACGGTTGAGTGGATAAAATATAAAATTCGTTGCATTTGAATGAAAAACAAGTACCAATAATCCCATAAAAACAAGTTTATACGCGACTTCTGTTTATGGAGCTATACAGGTAAAGTAAATTGGGGAAATCTCACTTTACTTTATGATTAAGAGTAAATTTATTTAAGTTATGTGGCTTTATTATTTACGATGTTGTATGGAGCAGCTACAAGTAAACATGATTAAGCTAGTGACAAAAATAGACTTTCGAAAGAGTTCAGATTACAAATAATACATAAACATCCACAATATTTTCCAATGATGTTCTTTTTTTAAGTATACATAACAAAATGTCCTATAAGATTCTCTCGCCACGCCAATGATGTCATAACAATGCGAAAATATTGCCTTCCCCATTTCTCAATGCACAATAATTAAACAACATCTCTACGACAGCAACATGTGACGTAAGGTCGTTAAGAATGGAGAACAGCGGAAAGATTATTTATAATAGTTGTCTCAGTATGGACGACAAACACGCACAAATGAGAACACAAATAACGTGATGCCAATAGCGTCGAGTGTTTCTTTGTTTTTATTTTGAAATGATTTTCAAGGCTGAATTTGATCCCATTAGAAACGCGTGAGGCTTTTCTTAAAGATGGTCGATCTTGTTAAGTAAGGACCTTTACAAAAAGCTTAAATTTGATCTTCTCAACAATTTGGTGATAATTCAAATATTTTCCTTGTTTTTATTTTCGTTAATGTAAGCCTCTTATTCCTTCACTTTCCTTCATTTTCCATTCTTTTTTTCTTCTTTATTTAAATTTAGTTCACCTCTCTTTCTCTTTTTCGTCGATATTTCATCTCGGTTTATATTTTCTTAATTTACTATTTTTTTATTTATAACTTTATTTTTAAATAATTCATATTTGTCTATATCAGCATATTTGAATTATATTTCGCATTTTTTGTGTCCATTGTATTTCCTTTATTCGCATTTGCATTCATGAGTATTTCATAAATATGATTATTTTCATGCATTCAACACAGGAGATATGAGATAGTTATATTCATCAGGACACGTGTGACAAGTTGCCTCAACAGATTCTTCTCCTTCTTCTTCTTCTTCTTCTTCTTATTATTATTATTATTATTATTATTATTATTATTGTTATTGACGGATGGGGAAAGAAGAGTACTATGAGAATGTTTTGTAAAGAGTGGAAGTACCAAATCTCGTGAATATATCCGTAAAGTGAAGGAAGAGTGGAAATCTAGAGGAGGAGGAGGAGTTAGTAGTGTCGCAAGTTTGGTATCTCATTTAAAACAGATTAAAAAATAACAACCTACTTTCAGTGATTGTAAGGGAAGAGATTGAATGGGTGGTTAGGAATGAAATGAATAGTGAAAGTAAAATTGATGAAACTAGATCTGATGAAAGTATTGAGAGTGTGAAAGTACAGAAGGGAAATGTAAGCGATGATGGGGGGGCAACTGAGAAGGAATGGAATCCTATGGTAAGGGAAAGTGATGAGAAGGAGTTTGAAGGATCTAAGACAGATGAGACAATGGAGCCAGTGGAAGGAGCAGATGTATAGAGAAGTGGTAATGAAGTTCGGGTTTTTACTTCTGTAGAAAAAGAAGTACTTCAGAAGTTAAGAGAGGGTCTTCTTGGAGACAAGATCATAGATATTTCAAACATGAAGAGAAGTGATAGGTAGAAGGTGAAAAGCGAGATAAAAAATAGTTCAAGGCGTAATTCACAGCATCATAAGAAAGAACATATCTATTACGGAACTTATCATGTTTCTGTATGCAGCATCATACGTTGTTGTGAATCGTCTTGGCTTAATACAGAAGGAAAAGAAGGAAATGAAGGATAGAAGGCCATACTGGCAGAGACGACTTGAGGAATGTATTAAACGGTGGTGGAAAGACATTGGTAGAATTGAAGAAATAAGAAAAAGAGTTAAACTATAACAGAAAGCCAAAGACGAGCTTTAAAGGAGGTATAGATTACTGGAAAAGAGGAGGATGGCCGTTCTAACAATGTTGAAAGAGAAGATCCACACTGGTGGTATTAAAATTAGGAACTTTATTTGAAAAGGTGTTGCGTTTCGGAAGAACAACTATTTCCGGAACAATCAGTCTCAGCTGTATAAAGAATTAAATGGTAGTAAACAGGAGGGAAATAAAAACGCTCCAAATGCAGATGATCCGAGAAAGTTCTGGATTGGGATTTGTGCTGTCAAAGGGCGACATAATGAGAATGCTAGCTAGTTGGGAGAGGTCAGAGCAAGGCTATCAGGAATACAGCAGATGACAAACTGGAAGGCACCTGGTCCAGATGGAGTGATGGGCTTCTGGTTCAAACAGTTACAATGCCTTTATTCACCTATAGTTGCTGCCCTACAAAGGGTCGTGGAGTCGGGAGATGTTCCTGATTGGCTTGTTAAGGGAAAGACGACACTAATTTGGAAGGATCCTACTAAGGGAACAGCTGCCAGCAATTACAGACAAATTACATGTTTACCAATAATGTGGAAGCTGTTAACCGGAATCTTTGCAGAAAAAGTTTATGGACATCTTGTGAGTAATGGTCTTTTCTCTTATGAACAGAAAGGGTGTCGGAAAGGCTCGATGGAGTACCAAAGAGCTACTAATGCAGGACGCAAAGAGTAAGAAGATGAATCTGAGTGTAGCATGGATCGATTACAGAAAAGCTTATGACATGGTTCCTCATTCATGGATACATGAAGCACTATTGATGATGAAGGTTGTTGAGAATGTGGTAGGGCTTTTGGAGACAAGTATGGCTCAATGGAAAACGGTGCAGACAGCAAACAGAGAGGTGCTGAGGCAGGTTGGCATTAAATGTGGAATATTCCAAGGAGATTCGTTATCTCCACTTCTTTTTGTAATGTAATGATGCCATTAAGAATCCTCTTGAAGAGAGAGAAGCTGGGGTATAACTTTGGATCTGGTAGCAGAGTCCCTGACCATCTACTGTTTATGGATGATTTCAAGATATTCGGTAGAAATGAATAGGAAATGGAGAGACTGGTAGAGTTCGTAGGGACATACCTGGAAGACATCAAGATGGAGTTTGAGGTTAGTAAATGTGCAGTGCTGGTGATGAAAAGGAAAGTAAAGGTTCATTTGAATGGAATAGTACTGCCAAATGGAGAAATCATAAAAGAAATAGAGGATACAGGGTATAAGTATTTGGGAGTGTTGGGGGGGGGGGTGTAGGCATCATGAACAGTGATGAAAGAGAAAGTCAGAAAGGAGTATCTTAGAAGAGTGAAACTAATTGCGAAGTCGAAATTGTATGGACGGAACCTAATTAAAGCGATGAATGCATGGGCACTCAGTGTTTTGAGATACAGTGCGGGATTTAGGAATGGTCTGACAAGAAGTTGCATGCCATGGATATCAAAGCAAGAAAAGTTTTGGCAATGTTTAGTATATTCCACATTAGAAGTAGCGTAGCTAGGCTGTATCAAAAGAGGAACGATTGTGAAAATAGATTAATAAGTGCAAAAGATTGTGTTAGAGCTGATGAGATGTTGTTGAAGGAGCATGTAGTTAGAAGTGAGAAGTGGATGCTTAAGGTTGTGGCCAATGAAGTGGAGGTATGTGAGACAAAGGCTTAGTATGTGAAATGTATGGATAGAAAAAGGACAGAGGAACTGGCTAGGAAGGAAATGCACGGAAAGTTCTTCCAGAATATAATAGAAGTGGCGGATGATGACAATGGCTTAGAGCGAGATATCTTACTAAGGGTACTGAAGCTTTTGTTTATGCAGCACAAGAACAGGCATTAGGAACACGACTGTTCAAAAAAGTGGTTCTAGGGGAAGAAGTTGCTGCAGAATGCTGGATTTGTGGTAAGGCCTCAGAGTCAATTGCGCACCTTGAAGCAGGGTGTAGTGGATTGGCCCAGAGAGAGTACTGCAAAATATACAATCGCATGGGACTCTGGATATTTTGGGAAGTATGTAAGAAAGTTCGGGTGAAGTGTGATGGAAAGTGATTTGAGGAGGTTCCTGATGAAGTGGGAACAAGTGAGGATTGCAAACTAGAGGTATGGTGAGACAAAAGTGTCATAACGACCAAACAATTAAAACATAATCGTCCGGAATTTGTCGTCATTGACAAGGTCTCAAAAAACTGGCAGATTGTAGACTTCTTAGTACCCTGGGACAGGAATGTGAGACAGAAAAAGAACGAGAAGTGGAGCAATTATGCCCCATTAGCCTTGGAGGTAAGGCGTATATGCGGGTTTGAACCACAAATAATCCCGGTCGTAGTTGGTACACTAGGAGTAGTATCAAGTCATCTGGAAGGAAAATTGAAAAAACTATGAATCCCCAGTGTTTTAGGCGTCCTTCAGACCTCTGCTATTGTAGGTACCACCAACATCCTTAGGAAAATTCTTGATCTTTAAAGCTCCTGGTTTGGAGCCGGGATTGAGGGAAATTCTTTGGAAATGAATCCCATCTCTTTTCATAGATACGTTGATAAACAAAATCAGAATTATTATTATTATTATTATTATTATTATTATTATTATTATTATTATTATTATTATTATTATTATTATCTGTATAAAAATCTGTGTGTTCCTTTCTTAGTTAGTTCGTATATTATGCTTTGAACAAGACTAAATGCAATTTTTAAAGGCCAAACTACGTAAAAAAGGCCAAATTCACGAAATTTGTTTTAAAAACGGCTAATCTGGCAACCCTGGATAAAAATATGAGAGTGTCCTCCTTTGATATAGTTTGATTTACGATTATCATTATAATAATTGTTGTAATTGTTGAGAAAGGAACACGTAGTAATTTCGATGTGCAGCTGTTCTTTCGCCGAAGAAAGAAGTTATCAAAACGTTATGTAAAAAAGGAACATTTGAAAGAAACAGAACAAAAAATTAACATTGTCTCCTAAGAGGTACTGGATTGAAGGAGTAATTAAAGATTGCCTCTGAAAATGTGATTTTATTATTTGTATTGAACTATGTAGCAAAATATTATTTTCTGAGTATTTATGATTACTTATCAACGCGCCTCATTTGTGCCAGTTTTATATTTAAAACACAATGGACACTACTTTCATAGAAATGTTATTAAACTCATATTTGCTGAACATTATTATTCTTCTGTCCAAAAACTACTTAATTTTTTTTTATCCAGAAAAATATCAGCTTCATCAAAATATTTTTGTTGATTAAATATATTTCTCATTTCGTAGAATTTTCATGCATCCTGCTAGGTATTGTTTATTCTTCTTATTATTATTATTATTAGTAGTAGTAGTAGTAGTAGTAGTAGTAGTAGTAGTAGTAGTAGTTATATTCAGATTTTGTGTCTGGATGTTGGTATTGTCGATTTTATACTGATAGGCGGATCATAACAAATGAACATAGATTATCAGCATTTCTTTTCTCAGTCTTCCAGAACTTTCCAGAAGATTGTGGCAGTTCTCAACAAACCAGTCTTTTAAAGTGCTCCAACATTGCAATGGATCCCAATTTTCTAAATCTACTTGTCAAATCCTTTTGTTACAATCCCCCATGGCACGCATCACAATAGGTGCAACTTCTACCTTCCACAATCGTTTTATCTCCTTTTTCAAGACTTGGTACTTTTTTTCTTTTTCCTCCACATTCACATCAGCTATCAAATTACTATATCAATGATTATTGCCTTGTGTTCCATTTCGTTCAACAAATTTAAATTTGATCTCCTTGCTTCAATAACATTATCACATCTGATATTCATATCCCACAATAATTCACATTATCACTCTCCACCACCCCTTCTGAAACATGTTCATATTATTTATCGCTGCATTCCAACCTTTTTTTATCTTACATATATCCAATGGACCTTTCTCATTATATTATCATGCCGAATTTTGCATTTCTTTTAAACTAACTTCTTACAACTACTGGTGTGCTGTCGCACATTCTCACCTTTCTCTTCACATAGTCGACATAGAGGACTTTCATCCGTTTCGGCAATGTGATAATTTGCCTTGAGCGCTTGCTCCTGCGCGGCACATATTAGGGATTCTGTCCCAACCTTCAAGTCACATTTTGATAACCATCGCCAGGTTTTTCTATTGTCCACTTCCCCAAGCAGATCTCCAATGAATTAACGATACATTTTCTTTTCAATTTAGTTATTTTTCATTTTTTTTTGTTCATTTACTGCCTTAAATTCCAACTAATTTGTTTTTTTTTTAACTTTTCAAATTTTGACACGCCCTTTATAAGCTTTTCCTATGGCTGGAGACGTAAACTTTCACGTTCTACACCTATTAGTCCCTCTTTTTTCGCATATAACCTAGCGACATTACTCATTAGATGAAGAGCTCCATTCATTGCCATTGTTTTTCTTTGTCTTCCTGGCAATATCCTTCAGCAGATTTTCTTTCCATTGAATAATAACTTCGTCATATCAAAATATGGCTCATGTATTAATAGCAGATATTTTGTTTCTCCTATTCAATTTTGACGCAAGAACCAAACGTAGTCGTTTCTTGTATTGTTTCCCTATTTTTCGTCCATTTTATTTTATTTTATTTTATCTAAATCCACAATTCCTAAGCATGTGTATCCTTCTTCAACCTTTTTTATCATTTCCCCATTCAAGATTTTTATTACTTTACTTTCAACAATGTTTCCCCTTTTCAATTTCAAGGCACCACATTTCTTCATACCAAATTCCATGCATATGCCAGTACTGAACATTTAAATAGTTCTTATAAGCATGTTTAACTGGTCTTTGTTATTTGTGTAAAGATTTAAGTCATCCATAAATAATAAATGGTTTACCCGGCACTTCTTCTTTCTCCACTCATAACACGCATTTACCTTTCGTAATATGGACGATATGAAAGAAACAACAATGGCACAAGTTGTCCCTCTGAAAAATCCGTCTCTTCACATGAACTTCCTCAATATCTTCTCCATTTGATGTTAATGACACTTTCCATGATTATGCACTCAAATATACACCTATAATAACTAGTATGATTGATATCTCCCTAAGATTCCAGTTTCTTTTCATATCATACATGAGACATTGATGCATCTTGTAGTGCTTCTTGTGCACTTAGCATGTTTACTGTAAAGGGTTTTTAGCGATATAATTCTTGTGCACATATTGAGAGCTGTTTATCATCTATGGCACCCACATACTCATGTATGATTCTTTTTTTAATAAATTCTTATTGAAATTATACACAATGTGTTCATGACCATAAAAATATATTTACAGCTGATTGTAATCTTATAAATGACACACAAAGCATGAACATTAATAAGAAATGTTTGCCGATATGAGTTCAAGAAATTGCGAAGTTTGAGTGCCACATTCGCTTTGGCAGTCTGGATCTATAATATATATTAACAAAATAAAATGGGTTCATCTATTTCAGATCTTATTTTATACTATATATAATATATATTTACAATGTATGTTACGGGGGTCGTTCCAAAAGTAAAGGTTCCTTTTTATTTTTTTTAACTTAAAAGTTTAAGAGCTACAAAGTCGAGAGTGGTATCATTAAAACGAGCGACCTTTTGTCCTACAAAATTTTGTTTGTACACAGTCAACACTATTCTCAATGCACTTTTGCCAGGAATTCAATGAGGCAACTTTGCTTCTGATGCATGTTCATGACAGGGGTTGTTTTTTAGAGTCTCATACAATAAATATCTGCAACAGCGATATGAAACTTTCAGGCCATGAAGTCATAAGTTGAGTCATTATAACAATGCAAATTGCAATCTCCTTTGATCTACTCATGCAGAATAAAAAAGAGGCATCTCTTTTGGAACGTCCCTCGTATAAATGTTATTTAATTATATTCAACAGATTTCCACGTGGATCTCTTAGTACTTACCATGGACCCCCAAAGTATATTTTTCGTGTCTCCCTTTAAAGCTTCTGTAGTTTACTGCTTCGTCCCTCTGTGCAAAAAGTCTACATCTCTCTACGTTAACTTGATAGTAAATTATTATTTAAATTCACTTAATGTACAGGGTGGAGCAAGCAATGCTCTAGGTTTGCATCTCTTTTCAGTAATCAATCCTAAGATCTTGGATTTCTATGTTTCAAGCTCAAATTACCAATGCAATAGTACCTCCACCTTCTCTTTCAATGTTCTTTTTTTGTACTATTTTTCCTATTTATCTTCTTTCAAGAGGTTATTTTCCCCGGCCTCGCACTCCAGAAGTAACTTTTTCCTTTTTTCCGGATACTTTTCTATAAACCTGCATTAATTCGCAATACATTCCTTTATAGGTACACAGTTCCTTCCCATATAGTTTTTTTGTGTTGTACATAATTTGATCACACTCGATGCTTTGGTGCAGCACACGAAAGTCATTTTTTGGATCTCTTAAGTTATTCTGCATCACTAAGAACGCACCATAAGCACTGCTACTGTCCAAAAGTTAATGCATCTAAATAGAGTTATGAGCACAGTGCAATTAGCTTTCACGTCATCAAAAGCTTCGATCTGCTTAAGTATCTTTGGATTTTCCTTTTATGTTTCTTGAGAATTTCTTTCATCTAAAGCAAACTTATCTAATTATAGATTGTCATGTTAGAATGAATGTAATTATTTATTCATCAGTTTTCACACGAGTCAATATTAGTAATTATTCACTGGCAATAACAAGTGATATTTCCTGAAGTCTGAGTGATAACAAGTCTCCCCAGATTTCCAGCAGCCGTTAGCTTTCTCTTGAATTTGAGTGGCAATAAGCATCCTGAAGATTCCGGTACTTTGCGCGCACTTCCAGTTGAGGTCTGGATTATGCTCTCTTTTTTTTTTGGCCTTTTCATCTTCGATGGCACTTTAACGACGATTTTGTTTGAAATCAGTCTGGTGCAAGCATCTTGGGAGGACGATAAGAGACAAATTATGTAATTTCGAGCAGTTTCAATATTCTTGTTTGAATTTAGCTAGGGATTAATAGGTGTTACTTTATGTGGTGTCATTACACGAGGGTTTTCCTAAGTATCTGTGTTCAGCGTTGTGTGTTATATAGTCTATTATAGTTAGTAGTAGTAGTAGTAGTAGTAGTAGTGTCCATGATGCAAAAATTAGTGGCATACACTTTTCATTGCTTCCTAATTTCGATAATTAAAGTATCTTAAAATATATATTGTGGTATCTATATAGTAGCACATCTTTCTTAGCTACTCTTCGGTGTTTTATCACAAAACGAAAATGTCTCTTCACAAGGAATAGATATGAGACAAGGTCGAGGTTAAAGTAGATTTCTTCGATTAATGGACGCCATAATCACTCGAGTTTCAACGAAACTCTCGGAAAAGCTTTATGTAAATTTCAAAAGATCGCATACATTTTATTGAAAGCAAGTTGATATGTGATTACATCATTTTACATAATTATGGAATTGAGATTTGCATCTTGTGATATATCCTTTGTCATTTGCAATTAAAGTCTTCCATTACCTCTTTTTAAGTCAAACTTTTACTTGGGACTAAGGAACGGACGATTCCAAAATTATACCCGGTAATTTATCTATCAATCTATCTGATATTATATAAAAGGAACTTTGTATGTGTGTGTGTGTATGTGTGTGTGAGAGAGAGAGAGTTCCCTATGGATTCGGAAACGGCTGAACCGATTTTTTTAAATTTCACACGAAAGTACTTGATGTATTTGGGCGTGTGCATACGTAGATTTTGTATCAGAATGCGTCCAATAAGTATCGAAAATCGATAATCCAAAAAATCCGATTTAGGAGGAAGTCTGATTTAGACCAACCTTACATCACAAGTGGAGTTGAGAAGTTTTATCACCACACACGCGGAAAGGCCTATAAAATCAACTGTAGATTATTTTATAAGACAGGGGCGCCTTCAAAATGAATGTTTCATTTTAGAGTCTAATTTATTTAAGATACTTTACTTTTGTACATTTTACTTTAATTAAAGTAGTTTTGTAAAAATAATTTAATAAAATCAATAATCAGTCCTTTGATAATACAAGGGTGCGTTCGAAACGAATGTTTTTTATTAGCAAAAATGGAGCATGATACTTGACTTTTGCATTTTAACTTTTAAGTGAAGCCATTATTTACATATAATTTTATAAAATCAACAATAAATTCTTCACAGTGAAATGTACTATGGACTAAGTTACTGGG
Source organism: Euprymna scolopes (assembly GCF_053919585.1). NCBI lineage: Eukaryota > Metazoa > Mollusca > Cephalopoda > Sepiida > Sepiolidae > Euprymna > Euprymna scolopes. The sequence goes on from NC_136494.1 coordinate 57,200,369, forward strand.
AGGCATGTGAAGGTTCCGTATGGGACGATAGAACATTTGTTGATCCTCATTCAATCCTGGCAACATCGGGTCTCTCTGCTAGTAGCTCTTCAATTTGGGGTCGAAAGTTTAGGGTGGTGTATAGTATTATCACAGCGTGATCAGCATTTTTACATTGATTCATTTCTTTTATTGTAGTGTAAGCATAACAATTCATTCTTTAGACCATAATAAAATACGGACAGTGTAAGAAACATTCAAATAAGATTTTTAAAAGAACCTGAATGAACTACCGATGTATATTGTTATGTTAAACCTCTCATGAATGATCTTTTTACAATAATGTTAAGTGCCTGGTCTATGTTTTTTCCTAGAAACGCGTGCCACCAAATTGGGTTGACCTCCAAGGAGACTAACAATTGAAACAAAACTTTCTACATGTTCCCGACTTTCACAAAACAAAGATAATTAGTCAAATTCAAATTTATGGCAACATTCTTTTTTTGTTGTTGTTAAGGAACAAGACTTTGCATGAAAAGATTAAAAAACGTTGGGGGACCCGATAGTAAAGAAGAAGAACTGAGAATGTTTGCTGTGAAAACTCCAAGTACATGCGTAATATGACGAAAACTAATGGATTAAAATTATTTGACAAAACTACCATCATATTTCAAGTGCGTCATAGAAGAATGTAAGTTGTCTCGTGTAAATGACTGACGTACAGATGAGTATCCAATTATTATATATTCTATATTTGTGTGTGTGTGTGTGTGTGTGTGTGCGTGTGTGTGTATTCTACAAGCTCATGACTGCTGGAATAAGAACAATCTACCCTCATGAGTTAAGTAAAGTGTTCAGTTCCAAATCCCAAAGTTCGACATACTGATTCCCGAGTACAAAAAGATGCACTCAACAAACGTTTGAACGAAACATTTTAAAAATGGCATCAAAGATGAGAATAGTAGTCCGAATAATCCAAATAAAACCAAATTATCAATAATAATTTTTAAAAGAATTCCGAAACATAATTTTTTTTTTTTTTTTTTGTAAAATTAATTATATAAATTATATATTAATTATAAAGGATTATGGATGTTATTCATGTGTTTTTTTTTTATATTTATTTTAATAAACAGTTCATTGTTGGATCGAGACGAACGGTCTCCGAACTGAGTTTTGATTTGGGTCGCATAGCAAATAGGTTATTGCCATTTGTTTGTCTTTGACTTGCTTACAATTCGTCTGCTAAGAAATAACCTAAAAGAATCATTCGCCAAATTACGTGAAGAAAAGTCTATTACTTTATTCAAAATCACGATACAAAAAAACGCTGACTCATTTTTTTCGATGCCAATTTCGTTTTACTTTTTATAACAGTTTTTATTCTGATGAGATGCATTTTTTTAAGAATCTGAGAAAGAAACATGTGTAAAGATGGACATTTTTTAAACATTATTCTCATTATTCTGAATGTGTGAAGTGACTTACAAGGAAAAACTAACTACACAGTATGTTCAAACGCATTTGGATCCTGAAGCAGAATTTGCAAAGAAAAAATAACACACGAAGGTAACGTTAATTACTTTTATAGTTTGTAAGATTTTATATATACATACACATGTGTGTGTGTGTGTGTGTGTTTGTGTGTGTGTGTGTGTGTGTGTGTGTGTGTTATGTACTAGTTGCATCTAATCGGAATTAGTCGGAATTCATTGTACTATACTTTTATACAAAAGTAAACATGAATAAAAAGCTTATTAGGGAGAGAGAATATGATATCATTCACTCAAATTCCTATTAGTGTAACGACAAATTTATTCTTAAAGCATAAACCAATAAAAAATATCGTTATAATCAAGTACTTTTACAACTCACATAAATACATCACAGATATAAGATGTTAAACACTTAAAAACGTTCTGGTTTCGATCTTACTTCTCTACTATTTGCTTTTTTAGCCACACTGAATCAATGCGATACAGCGAAACGGCCTTCTGTGGATTACTATGCATATATACAAGTTTGTGGAAAAATTAACTGCTTGGGGAACTACTATTTTACGTATAATATGTATTTATCACAGTATTATATTTCCAAATATCTTATATCCGCTTATATCTTTGTTGCCCATAGTTAGCTTTTCAAACCTATTATATATTTGCAGGGAGAAGCAGTATTGCCCGGGATATATATATATATATATATATATATATATATATATATATATATATATATGCGTGTGTGGGTGGGGTGGATGTGGGTGTATTGCAAACCTAATTCCTACAGGCGTCAGCTATTCGCACAAATAGAAAACAGAAAAATTATTTCACTTCTGTTTGGTCTTTTTTCGCTTTTAATCCTGCTAATATCACATACATTGTTGCGTTCTAATCACCTTTTATAAATTATCTATGTATATAATACATACTATGTTTCAAGAAAACTATATTAAACTTAATATATACACACACACACACATATATATATATATATATATATATATATATATATATATAAGAGCAAATAGTTAATGAAACATGTTAAAAACACTTTGAAAAAGAGTTAAAAACATATTTAATCTGAAAAGGAAACACTTAATGAGTGAATGGTCCTTAATCCGCGGAGTTTCGAAGAAATACTTTCCTTCTCATCAGAGGGTAGGAATTAGCAAAATGCGGGATCGGATTTTGCATACAAAAGTATTTGATGAAACTGCAAGTATTCAAAGATCTTACTTGATAACAAAAAGTGAAGTAGAGGGAATATGATGAAGAAAAAGGTGATTTCACGTGAATGGATAGTCTTATGAAAGGTAAAGTATCCAATGACAGAAAAATCCAAAAATGTAAATCCAAGAAAGTTAATTAAATTTCCATTCGCACAAGTAAAATCCAATGGAAAATTATTTAACTTTCTTGAATTTACATTTTTGGATTCTATCGTCATTGGATACTTTACCTTTTACCAAACTATCCATTTACGTGTAATCACTTTTTTCTTCACCATTCCCTCTGCTTCACTTTTTGGTATCAAGTAAGGTCTTTGTCTTACTTGCAGTTTCATCAAATACTTTGTATGCAAAATCCGATCCCGCATTTGGCCAATTCCTACTCTCAGATGAGAAGGAAAGTATTTCTTCGAAACTCCGATGACAAGGACTATCCAATTATTAAGTGTTTCCTTTTCAAATTAAATATGTTTTTATTTCTTTTTCAAAGTGTTTTTAACATGTTTTATTAACTATTTTCTCTTATTATAAGCTCTATCTCCTATTTGGTTTTATCGAGATTTTACATCTAAATATAAATATTAATTCTATAATATTTATAATCTACTTTAGTTTTACCATCTTGGATCATTTATCATAAATTTAATTGTAATTTATATATATATATATATATATATATATATATATATATTACAATTAAATTTACCAAAATGATATATATATATATATATATATATATATATATTACAATTAAATTTACCAAAATGATATATATATATATATATATTGCAATAAAATTTACCAAAATGATATATATATATATATATATATATATATATATATATATATATATATATATATATATATACAGTCCTGGTCAAAATCATAACACCACTTAAGAAAGTAAGCGTTTACGCATATTATCGAATTTTTAATCAAACAAATGGTTGAAACCATTGCCAAAATGGAAAATATGATGGAAAAAAAAATGAAATCTACTTCATTCGAAACCTTAACCCTGATCTAATAATTATTTTTTAAAAAACAAACATTTTCACCTGGTCAAAATGATAAGACCACTGATAATTTATCTAACAAAAGGCAATTATAAATTACTAAAAAGGGTCTCAGTATTTAGTATAGCCTCCATTATTACGAATTACTTCAAAAATTCCCTTCGGCATGCTTGCGACTAAGTTTTTTTAGCAGTTGCGAAGGAATTTTATCCCATGTACTGAAAACTGAATCAGAAAGTTCATTTATCGAATCATACTGGGTTCCATCCTTGAACACTTCTTTTGCCATCCATCCCCAAAGATTTTCAATGGGATTGAGGTCCGGAGAACATGCTTGATGATCTAACAATTCTATATTATTTGAAGGAAAGTATTCTCGTGCTTGTTGAGAAGTGTTATCTTGCTGGGAAATCCAATTTCTTCCATACAGACATGGGCCTTCAGTCCCGATAGAAGCATTTTCAAGCATTGAAATGTACTTCAATGATGTTTGCCGGCCTTTCACTACTTGCAACTTTAGGGTCCCAGCTGACGAGAAAGCACCTCAGATCATTAAAGACCCTCCTCCACTATGCCGAGTTGAAAAAGTCTCTTTGGGGAAATTTTTATCATGCCAATAGTGTTGAAATCCATCTGGACCATCTAGATTAAACTATTTCTCATCGGAGAAAATTACATTTTCCCACTTCTCTTCATCCCAAGTCTGGTATTTGGCGGCATATTTAAGTCAGTTAGTTTTGTGCTGTTCAAGAAGACGTGGTTTCTGCAGTCGCTTTAAATGATTGAACCCCTTCATTTTCAGATGCCTTCTGATGGTTTTAGGACTACATTCTGCTGCTGTTTGGCTTTTCAATCGACTTGAGCTCATACTGGAGTTTTTTTTTTAAACTTCTCCTGATACGGCGATCCAGTGATGGGGCTATTTTTTTTTTTTTTTTTTTTTTTTTTTTTGGTCGACCTGGACTCTTTTTGTGCCCATATTGATCTGGATTTCTTAAAAAATTTGTGATGGCCGTTTTACTACGATTCACTTCGTTTGCAATGGGTCTATGCTCAAAGATCCTTCCTCTCTCAAACTCTGATAATGGTTTTCCTTTTGCCATTTATAATTTAGTAAGATGTTTTTTTTATCCACTAACAAGTTGCTTTTAGTAACATAGAAAGCTTTTCGTATTATTTTTTTCAAAACTAGCCGATTTTATTAAAGTGGTCTTATTATTTTGACCAGGTGAAAATATTTGTTTTTTAAAAAATAATTATTAGATCAGGGTTAAGGTTTCGAATGAAGCAGATTTAATTTTTTTCCCATCAAATTTTCCATTTTGGCAATGGTTTCAACCATTTGTTTGATTAAATATATATATATATATATATATATATATATATATATATATATATATATATATATGAGAGAGAAAGAAAGAAGGAAATAGATGTAGAATGAGGTGTCCTTATTATATTTCCCTTTCAGTCCAAATTCCGGTCTTAATGGTTTTTATATTTATCAACTAATCAATCGAATCTAAGCCTCCATTAAACTTTGTTGAGTCGCCATTATTTCGTTGGATGTGTATTGATTGATGTGCGTGAGTGCGTATGGTTTTCTTATCTGTTCCTATCAGTTACAATCCACGGTATTTCCGTTTATACATCAATCTGTTTATTATGCAAGAAAAGGGGAAATTTGTAAGTGTTAAAGAACAACTCAAATCTTTAAAATGACTCTTAGTAAACGTTTCTCCAAGTATTTTTACTAACTCTACTCGTGGAAATTCCACGATGTAAACATATCCTAACACCTGGCCAGTGATGTGGGAACAATCATATTAAGATACTAACGGAACCCGTGTACATGTGTTATCCAGAGAGACTAAAGAAGCTCTGGTTTCCACCCCTGAATCCTATAAAGTTTATGTTGAGCGTATTTTCATGCTTTTTATATGAAATAATTGCATTTAATTATTAAATATAGAAATAATTTCGAACATTTATTTAAACGTTTGTATTATTTCATAACTAAAAATGCACACTGGCATTAACTATGTATGTAAAGGCGTATTTTGTTTTTAATTTGGAAGTATTTTAAGTAAGGGAAACCATCTACCATCTATCTGGTGCGAATAAAAATTATCAATAAAGATGAACCGTAGAGAGAAAGGGGGACTAAAGAAGCAACATATGTGCTGGATGACGCTCAACTACTAAGCAGATCTAGTACAGAATTTTAAGCAATATGGGAAACGTTATATATATATATATATATATATATATATATATATATATATATATATATATATATATATATATATATATATATATATATATATATATATATAATTAACGTTTCCCATATTGCGTAAAATGTGTGTGTGTGTGTACTAGCAGGCGCCTGGCGTTTCCCGGTCGTAAAATACACTTACATATGATTTTATTTATTCGATGATTTTTTTTTTTACATATTGTCACCGCTCATCAAGGCCCGGAGTCCACTCAAGGATAGGGGTAAATGGGTATTGTAATAGGAATTTTATAAGCTAATTTATTTTAGAGGACGGCTCTTAAAGAATCTGTTCACGTTGGACTTGAGAACGACTATGCTATAGTCAGCCGAGAAACAACACTGTCGTATTATTTTCCACAGACATGCAGTTCTAAGAAAAAAATCTTTTCGTAGAATTTTCGCTTAAATTTAGGTACAAATAACATAGAGGGAAACTGCTGGTAGTTGTTGTAGCTAGTCGAGTGTTTGCCACGAACTACTTACAAGGAAGGTGAACCATAGTCAAGCTCAGTCGAAAGTGGCGATAGAGTAGGAAAAGCTCGCAACGTCTCTTCTACGAGAAAAAAGAAAAAAAGTACATTTGTACATATTTTCTACATTGTGCATAATTGCATAGAATTTGGAGCTGCATTTAGAGTAGACCTCGAACAGCCTCTAGAAAACAATTCCGTCAATTTATAGTCTGCAGGCTTGAAACTTGATAAATATGGGATTCACATGTGTAAAATAGAATTGGTTTGGTTTTTCGCATGAAAAATAACTGCTAAATGGTCGAAATTGAAAAATTGGAACTTGTCAGATGTAGTTCGACGTTATATATACTCTGCGCATGCGTAAATATACATTTATACGTTTAACTGCATTAATTGGTATTAATTTGTTTTGGTATTTGGTAGCGAAAACAGCTAGAGAGCTAAATGTTTTGGTTTCGATTCTAGCTAATGACACTCGTCATATTTTAAAACTTTTGAAACCACTATTATGTATTGGGTTTGTCAAATATCGAATTCTACTGCAACACACTCTCTGTATACTGTGGGTAGCAAAAGTATTTGGTACATTGTTTTTATGACAGTGTGTTAAATACAAGGTGTTCCAGAAATCTAGGGTACATTTCCACATAGAATATCTCGGGAACTATTAAGATATTGGATTTGAAAAGAAACTAAAAAATCAATAGCCTTACAAAATACTTAATGCATTTATGCGGCATAATTACGTTGACACACAGGTTCCCGTTGCATCACCGACGTTAAGCAACGTTGATCTTACTCGGTACTAAATGGGTGACCATTTGGGATTTCTAGGTGCTGTATGTGATCTCCGCTTATCTCGGCATTGTTTCCAGTCGTCCTACTGAACTCAGGCAGTGCCGATTCAGGAGAGGTGTGGTTGGAATTTGCGCAACCCTTACCTCATAATTATAGAGGTATCCTTTGTCTTCCGAGACTAAACGGAGGCATCGAATGCGTTTAGCTTTAAAATGGTACCACTTTCATCCTGCTACTATTTGCATATAGGTAATTTTATTTTTTGTTAATAAATATTTTTCAACTAAGTATATTTTCATTTCCGTTTTATTTTTAGATAATATCTGTTTAAAGATTGAGTGTAAATTTCATTAACATTAATTTGGTATTTATTGAGAAATACGAAAAAAAAACAACGTATTATTTTGTAACCCACTATATATATATATATATATATATATATATATATATATATATATATATATATATATATATATACACGCCCGGTGTTGTCCGTCGTAAAATATCATATTTAAATAAATGCAGATTTCTTATTGATTTCAAACGTTATAAAAATATGACTTGGGTACTATCCCCTAGAATCGAAACCAGAACGTCTAGTGCTCCAACCTCAGATGTTATTTATATCTTAGCGGCGTTACTGTTTGAGCTACCGACATATGGGTACGAAAGGTAAAAAATTAAGCGACTTGGAGTTATAAATGATTAAATTTTGCGCATGTGCTAAACTAACAGCAGGAGTAATGTTTTATCTGACTTACTCTCCCAAAGTTAACTGTATTGTTTTCAATTTTGACCGCTTAGCAGCAATTTCTGCCGACTGAAAATTAAATCGAAAGTGTGATACAAGTCCAAATACGTTATATATTAAATTTCAAAGAGTTTGATAAAGACTTTCTGCACAAACACTGACAAGGTCACTTTTATCTCTTTCTCTCTCTCTCTCTCTCTCTCTTTCTCTCTCTCTCTTTATCTCTCTCTCTCTCTTCATATATATATATATACAAATAGATAGATAGATAGATATATAGATAGATAGATAGATAAATTAATAGATTTAAAAATATTTCCGTGTGCTAGAACATTTTCATCTAAAATTGTACGCAATTTATCAGAATGTAGTGAAATGAAACCAATCATTTAATAAAATACATAAAAATGAATAAGTAATTAATGAATGTTCGTTTTTCAAATTAGTAAACTTTCATGTAGTTGCTCACATGTCCATATCATATTAAGAAGTTCAATCTAATAATTTTTAAATAGAAAAGGTTGGCTTTTAATGTCAATGTCAAATCGAGAAAAAGCTCAACGTTATAAGTACATAGATAGATAGGTATACGAAATCGCAGTTAATACGCGTTTGTTTCTCTAGCCCCTGTTATATTATATTTAAATCACACGGAATGCAATAAAAATTATTAGTCGGTTTTGAGTGATATTTTCAAAATTTCTACTTAAATTCTTGTGATTAGCCGCAATTTGCATTTAACTCATCAAATGACGAATCTCTTACAAAGCTTCTATCACTTTCACCCTCTGTCACTCTATGTTGTTTGACCTCTGCTTTTATATATTTTTGTTTCTATTGACAGTCGAAGGTAATAAAGAAAAGAGAGAATACAATGATTGGCATAATCCATTATAAACTATATGTAATATCACTACAGCCAGTAATATTTTTAACCCATAGTTGTAGAGAGAAAAGGGAAAAAAGAGAAGGGATACAACGAATAGAAATATGCTCATTTTAATTTAGTCTTTTTTATATATTTCCTAATACAATGCGCTTAACACGACCTCACTGATCACGTTACTTCGAATATACTTTACTGAATAAATGCGAGTGTTTGTTTTCATTTATCCTAACTATATTAGCATGAAAACAGATTGTTCTTATTTAGTTCTATGATACAATATAAGCTTTGGGAAAATTAGGGATGAGAATCCTCCCAGGGACTACATCCTTCTTTGAGAGGGGGGGGACAATGTAATATCTGTTCTGTTGTCATTAGACCATCTTCCCAGAAACTACTATCTTCTTTTTTTCTTTTAAGGGTCGTGTAGTAGCTGTTCTGTTGGCATTATAACATACTCACAATTATTATATTCTCCCTTGGTGATTTTCCGGGGGGGGGGTATAGGTCAGCAGTACGATATATATTATTGTTGCTTAAAATATCCTTATGTCATTCTCTTCTCAGTTTTGTAAGAGGCAGTACACTATATGTTCTGTTACCATCATAGAATCCTTTCAGCCATTCGTGTGTGGGGGGTCGTCGGATACCATACTTCCAGTCATTACCTCCTATTTTGAAGAGCAGTGTAGTATACGTTCTGCATAATAGCATCCTCCCACACCAACAAAATATATGGACGAAAGGAGCATAATTTTGCTTGCCGAAGATCCACACACACACACATATATATATATATATATATATATATATATATATATATATATATATATATATATATGTATATATATATATAAAGTAGTAGCGTTCGTGTGTCTGGGTGTACAACTACCAATCACCAAAGAAATATAAACGCCATATGTGTGTACACCTCTCCTGGTCAAGAAATATTAATGCCCATATTAGGATACTTCTGTCAAAGGAGACATTATATTGTATACTGACTTTCATATATATAACATTCTATAAACCACGTTTTGATTACTGAGTTACTGTCATTAACATATCACATTAAATGCAATCTATTTAAATAATTACCTCGATGACATTACTTATTCGACATAATAGCTTTGCTTCAACTGTACTAATTAAAAAAAATTAATTGTTTAGTTTATTTAAATTTCAAGTTGTGTTTGATTTAATTTATTTTATCTGAAATCTAAAACTGTTTTATTTTCAACCCAAAAATCAGAAAACCAAAAGGGGAAACAACTGTGATAGCTTAATTGAAAAATTGTTTTAAACGGGGCACGTTATTAAATATTTCCTGTTTTTGTTTTCATTTCAAAATATTATTCTAAGCTGAATTATTTTTTATTTTAATTCGGAGGAAATTTTTTTTCACTTATTCTTACTTTTTAAGTAACCTTTTTATTTGTTAGAGAAAAATAATTAAAACTAATGTCCTCATTTATTGCATCCTCACTAGGGTAAGGTTAGTCACAGAGATACATGTGAACAAAATCCATCATCCCTTGCTCCTTTTGTTTTTTGTTTATAAAATTTAAACGGTGTTGCCCAAGATTTATTATCATTATTATACCACAGCAAGTGTGTTTAATTGCCTGCAAAACAGATTTTCTTTATAATTTATTTAATATGTTAAATTAAAAATGTCAATTTTTACGACGTGACCCAGCGTCGTTTAACCCCTAGAAAAAAATGGTCAATGTCAAATTACTTTTCAACTCCTCCAAAAACTTGAAAACGACGACTTTTAATGGTTTTCGATAGTGCTAAAAATATCACATTTAAATTTGGGTCAGATAAGTAGTTTTCATGATACGAAAAAATACTTTTTCAAAAAGTGGGGGATCACTTTCCATTATAAATTTAACGTAAAATGGGAACCCACTTTCTAACCACCTAATAATTTCTTCATATCATAAAACAAATTTAACTGTGATATTCGTTTTCAGCACCACCGAAAACCGGCGCTGTATTTTTACTAAGAGATTCGTTTATTTTTCATAATTTAGGACGTAAATAATGCTGTGAATAAGCTTACACGAGCGGTTTACAAAAATATATTTTTATTCTTCATTTTTTTTTTGAGGTGAGTATTCAATTATAGAATTTGTATAGATTTTACCAGGTGCTTCTGTAGTTTACTTAACCGCCTCCTAATGTAAACAGATTTTTTGTGAAATGTTAAACTGCAGAGGCACTTGTTCACAACTATTCAAGTTGTATAATGAAAAAAGAACGAAAACCAAAGTATGCTTTTGTAAACTTACTAACAGCATAATTAGCGTCCTAAATTATGAGATGAAAAAAAATTAACGCATCTCTTAGTAAAAAAAAACAGCGCCAATTTTCGAGGGTATTGAAAACGAATATCAGAGTTAGTACCCATGCTAGTATATATATATATATATATATATATATATATATATATATATATATATATATATATATATATATATATATATATATTACTACTTCATTTACTCACATAACTTAATATACGAAAGTATAAATTTATGCGTAAACTTTAAGTATTTACTTCAACAGTGCTCAATGACAAAAATAAAACTAACACAAAAAACACATATGTAACTAGTAATAATAATAATAATAATAATAATAATAATAATAATAATAATAATAATAATAATAAACCAACTCCGGACAATAACAACCATACTAGAAATAAAAATAAAAATACTAATAACGAACAAGATAAATGCAACTGTATATACCGCACACTCTGCCCACTTCCAAATAAATGTCTAACCAAAAGCATAGTTTACCAGGCAACAATATTTGCGAAAGAAACCCAAAATAACAAGAAATATTACGTATGTATGACTTCCTTAGTTTTCAAAACTCGATATTATGACGACAAAAGTACATTCAATAATAAAAAAACACCGTATGAAAACAACTCTAGCAAACAAATACTGGGAACTCAAGGAAAGCGGACGTTCGCCGGTAGTCGAATGGAAAATAGTAAGACAAGCAAACATATGTAGAGACTTAGACGATCCATATAGATTATGCCTTCACGAAAAATTTGCTATCCTATACTTTAAAGAACCTAAACATCTATTAAACTGTAGGAGAGACATAGCGAACAACGGTGTTTATAGGATAAAATTTACTCTAGGATAGAGATACAAAATAATTTTAAAACTAACAATAACAATAGAAAATAAACAAATAAAATAAATAAATAAATAAACATGCATATACACAAACTATCACACACACATATATATATATCCATACATATAAACTAACATAAAAAACTTAACCTGGATTTAAAACAGGTCAAGGCACTAGATATGCACGCTAAATAGCAAACACAAAGGAACGGGTCAGCCGGAAGTCAAATGGGCCTTTGTCCTGTAAGTGCCTGCTCATTGGCTGATTAGGAAGGATGCGGTGGATACTAGAAAGCTGATTGGCTAACAAAAATCTCAATAGAAGTTGCGTGTATAAAAACGCGAGACAACCACAAAATTCTCGCATAAGCCTGAAGAATCCTAGAGTGGATGAAACGCAGAATATTCAGTGTAGCTTAATCGCCATATATATATATATATATATAGAGAGAGAGAGAGAGAGAGAGAGAGAGAGAGAAAGAGAGAGAAAGAGAGATGCGTGTGTATGTGTATCGATTTTATCAAAACTGAGTGCGCTAACTGATAATAAAGATCAAACGTGACATATCAGAAATAAATTAAATAAACAATAAATATCGACTTTTTCGTATTACCTTTTTCTCTTTCCTCTCTTTCTCTCTCTCTCTCTCTCTTTCTCTCTCTCTCTCTCTCTTTCTCTTCCTCTTCAGATACCAAATTTAGATGGAGCCATAAAGTTTAGTAGCATTTCCGGATCTCTTCCACGTAAACAGTGTTTCATGTTACAATGTTTATTAACACATCCAGCCATAAATGTGAAAATATAAGAAACACTATTTTCAAGTAATTAAAGATACTAAAAAACTCTCTAAATGTAACTTAATTTAAAATGTTGACATTTCTAACTTTTCATGAAACCAATATTACACCAATATGCATGAATCCTAAGTTCACCTATTCGAATTATACTTTATTACTATTAATTACTAGTAATGGAATTTAAAAATACGTTTTTAACATTACAGAATGGCGAGTTCATATTCCTTCCCCAGGAGAAAAACATCACATGACCAGATTTGGTAGATTGCATAACTAAATTCAACTTTGTAATTTACAGACTTGCGAAATCTTATTTATTACACGATTATTGCAAATACAAAGGTCTTCCGTCAGAAAATAATTCTTATACCTTTTCACGTCGTTAGATTGATGTGACCTCATAGCTCATCTTAAAAGAAAAAAAGATACTGAATGGAACGTCGAAGTATTCCTTCCTTCTGAGGTGCGGTGTGCCATATAGGAAGGTAATAAGGATAAATTAGTTCGACACGTATAATAGCATTATATAGCAAGGAATTTTAAATTAAGATCACCAGTGCTATAATAGTTAATCTTAGAAAGCCTATAACATATAACGCCATATGCAGCAAACGCATTTTTTTCGGACACTTAAGATTATATCGGAAACATCAGCAAATTATCATAGAAGCTCATTTAGTCAGCTATTAGGACAGTATTCATAGACGACAATTGTCTAAATATGAGAATAAAACTAAGAATGATCGCATTTCCATAGTTTATAGATGTATACAAAAACGTAACCTAACTAGGGTTCTCATAATTCTTTAATTAGATTTCACAATTTCATCTTTAATAAACTAATCAATAATGAAAAAAGAACTCAATTTATTGACTATACTCACCACTCCCCCAAAACAGTTGCATTACACAGCTCTAGACAAATTATACTCCAATATTATACTGCAATAAACCTAGATGTTTCGTTTGGCAACGTTTAATGATAAATTATCTATTTACAATCGCAAATACTCACATCAAAATACAACTATCACACATCTATTAAGCCTAATTGCATATATATTTCTTATTTTGTACGAAATGTCAAAATAGCGGTTATATTGTTGAAACAAAATTAGAGTGTACATTCAGATCCAATAATTCCAAATACAAACAGAATTCCCCTTACTCCCAAATAACTAAATATTTTAATCAGAGTATAATATCAAATGCACATGTAGAGACATCAAATAGCAGTACACGTATGCAATAAAACAAAAGAAATCAAAACAGATATTAAAATTAATCACATGTAAATCATATATGAACTCCAATCTAACTGTTTTTACGAAATATATGACAGACTGAGAAAGATATGATTTTAACTACGAATGAATTAATTTAACTTAACGGTTATAAGCAACTTATCACAGACTCAAGCAGCTTACTCACGACACATAGAAGGCTGATTGGTCTGTAATAAAATGCAGAAGACTGCTCCCCGTATTTTTAAATACTGAACAGACTGTCGAGGTTTACCAAGGTGTTGGGAAGCACCTCTCCTTAAGGAAATGATTAAATAACTTTATTAGTAGAGGAGCTAGTTCCAGTTAGAGTTTTTAGCACTATTATTGAAACGTTATCAGAGACAGTTGCGTTACTGAAATCAATGTGCTTGATAAGTCTGAAAACATCTCAGACAGATAGATGCATGTCGTTCAGAGTATTTTCAGTCTTGGAAGAAATTCAGAGGAGAGGCTGCCATTTTCACACAGGGTGGAGTTCGATGCATCATTCTTAGTGAAGAGTTTTGTTTTGTCGGATGCTAACATAATCACTTTAGGTCTGTTGATGATGTTCCGGGTGGAAAATACGCATCTGTTCAGAAATGCTGTTTTGTGGGAACGTAACCTCCGCGCAGCTACTTTAGACTTGAGCAGTTTTGGCAAAAGGCTTTCTCGCCTTTTCTATAACTGTTTGCATTGGTTGTTAACAGTCTTGTGGGCGGCTTTAGTTTTGGGAACATCTGATCCATTTAAAGCGATTAAAAAAGTGATTGAAGCGACATATTTAGGGTGTATAGCGGTTGGCAATTTGGTTTCATTTGGAATTTTTATAGGGTATTTAGCTGCCTATGCTGATAATTATCCAATCTGTTACATCGGGTGCTATAAAGAACACGTGTTTTTTTTTAACATGGAGCATAGGGATTTCTGATACAGAATGCAATGAAGAGGAACATCTGAGGTCTTTATACTCTTTGTTTTAATTTTAATTTAGACAACCGAATGATCGGAGGATCCCAGCGGAGATATAACGGATGATGGGCACAGTTCAGAGTAGATGGTCAGTAAAAGATCTTAAAGGCTTGCAAATTGTCCATCATCATAGGAAACTCGAGTGGGTTCGTCAACAATCTGGGTTAGAAGGAAAAAATCATGACAGAATCTCCCATTATAATCTGTTTTGTTTTAGTGGAGCAGTCATTCAACGCTGTGAACTTGAAATCTCCCCAGACTTGAATGTTGGCAGAAGAATGTCAGTCAGGATATGGTAAATTTTCTTCCGCGATATTCTCAAGGATAGTGAATTAAAAAAAAATAGTGTGTGAATAGGTGCTGCTTAAAAGCACATGTAGTAATATTTAGGATCTTCTTTGAAAATGTCTCTGCCACAAAGGAAGCCGTCCCTGATGTAAGAACATGGTTCATGTCCGTGGCGATCTAAGGGGTTAGGTTTGTGGGTTGAGTTAGAAAAACTTTAATCGGGTAATCGTCTAAGGAAACAGCTGAGTCAATACCAAAGGGAAAACAGGTCCCGTAAATGGATTTCAAGCTCTGAAATGGTGGAACCTAGATCCCTGATGTTGAAGAAAGAGATCTGATAGTGGTGGTCTACGTTTGTAAATTATGGTTCTGGGTTTGTTTTTCTGTTCATGGTGGGGTTGGGAAGTTTTGTGGAAAAGGTAAGTAGAATTGTTTAGAGAAGGCCACGGAGAGAAAGAGAAAGCGAGAAAGTACGGTTTTATTGATGTTTTTTTTTTTTTGACAATTGATGAGGGGAAACCCGTAACAGTTTCCACTAATATGGCATCGAGATACCCCGCCAGACACTATTACATGGCCCATTCATCAAGTGGCAACAAATCAGCCCTAATCCTTTGCAACTGCTGATAGGACAGCCTCCTGGAAGGGAAGTTACACTAAGGTTCGATTTTCTGACTATCAAGCAGATAACGCCAGCCCAGTTTCAAGCGTTTACCTCCAGCACCCTTATTAGTGACATGGCAACAGGAGTAGGAGTAGATGTAAAGAAAGAATAACTTGGAAGATTCACTCCAATTACTACTTATGCAAAACTGTCGACCGAAATGCAGTCTTTTCTTATTTTCTCTTTTATCAGAGCCATTATTCATGGAAGACGAGGACAAAATAAGGGAAGCTGCCGAAAATGCACCCACAAATGTTTTTTTTTCTACTCTTCATTAATCTAATTTCGAAACGAAAAATAAAAACTAAGAACTTTGAAGAACATTTGGGCGAAAATGTAAGATAATTTCTTCTCGCATGTTAGTACTATTTTGGAGGGAGGAGAAATGTTCGCTATATATTCAGCGTGACTGCTTGCTTTCTCGTGGTGAGCTGTTTCCGGCTTACTGAATTGCGATTGTCTACCCCATGTGATAGCTTGGACGCAAGTAACAAGCCATTTAGCAACAGAGATTTTCAGATCTACTGTTACTAAAAATAGCATCCAGAGTCTATTGGGATAGAGTTGTGGGCAAACGTAGTCGGTTCTTATGGAATGACAGTTTTAAAATGTAAAGAAGAAATAGAAATTTAAATTTGAAGAAGAAGAAGAAGAAGAAGAAGAAGAGGAAGAAAACTTCTGGAAACTAAATTATATAGCAGAAACCTAATAAAAGGTATAGATACATGGGCAGTATCATTAGTAAGATATTCTGGACCGTTCATAGGATGAACCAAAGATGAACTGAGACAGCTCCATCAGAGGACCAGGAAACTCATGACTATGCACAGCGCACTACACCCGAAAGATGATGTTGACCGACTTTACATAAAAAGGAAGGAAGGCGGGAGGGGACTGGTCTGTATAGAAGACTGTGTGAATGACACCAAAAATGAATTAGAAAAATACATAGTGCAAAACACTGAAAGGATATTCATGGCGGCAAGAGACACGGAAAAAATCAGTAAAACAAAGAGGCAAAGGATAATACAAAAAAAGGAAAAATAGGAATAGAAACAACTAGATTCGTAAGGATGAAAAAAGATGAGAATACCGAAAACACTTGGACATGGATGCGAAAAGGACACGTAAACCGAGAGACTGGATCCCTAATAACTGCAACACAAGATAACTCGATACGAACCAACCACATCAAAGTAAAGATCGAGAAAACGCAAGAAAACAACAAATGCAGACTCTGTGGACGCAACGATAAACCATATAGTAAGTGAACGTAGCAAACTAGCCCAAAGGGGATATAAGAAGAGGTACGACCAAGTGAGAAGGGCAGTACACGTGGAATTGTGTAAACAACTGCATCTCGAACGCACGGACAAATGGTAAAAACATAAGTCAGCAACAGTAAATGTAAATGAGAATCACAAAATCCTATGGGACATGAACATACAAACAGATTAGCCTATCCAAGCAAGAAGACCGTAATAATTAACAAGAAAGAAAAGTCCTGCCAAATCGTAGGCTTTGCTGTTTCAGCTGACCACAGAATAAATATTCAAAATAACGAAGCAAATACACAGAATAAGCCAGAGAGCTGAAAGGAATATGGATGATGAAAAAAAATCAAGATAGTACTCATAATAGTAGGAGTACTAGGAACAATTTCGAAAAACTTTGAAAAAAGAATGAACGAAATTGGATTCCGAAGAATGGCTGGAAAGATATAACGAATAGCAATAATGAAAACAGCTAAAATGTTAAGGAAACCCCTCGAATGTGGAAACTAATATACGAGCCACATCCGCGGTCCAGACGAGCTGCTGCAAAGACAAAACATGAAACGTTACAAGGAACCAAGAACAATGAAGCTGCGTGCCTATAAGCTCACTAATTCCTCCCCATTCTTTTCAATTACCTAATCACCCCCCCCCCCCAAAAAAAAAAGAGAATGATGCCAAATAGCCGAGAAGAGTCGCGGAGGATGGAAAGATCGTGGAGAGAGCGCTGACCATATCTCCGGTGGACAAGTGCCAAGAGAACGGGGACCTTGGAGACACTTATTGCGACTCCAATGGAGACCAATGGCCGCTGTTAGTGAGAAACCCATGGTAAGCTACTGTTGCGATAATGCAAAATCATTTGCAAATGTTATCGAAAATGGTGGAGAGTGCTGGAAATCTGGGTAGACTTGTTGTCACTCAGCTTCCATGGTACACCACAGGTTGTTCTCGAGGAAAGCTTCTTGCGAGCCAATAATAATAATAATAATAATAATAATAATAATAATAATAATAATAATAATAATAATAAATATTAACGATAATTAATTTATAACAGTAACAAACATGTTATTTTTTTTTTCAATTAAATGAGTCATTAGTGAAACCTATTGAGAAATAAAAATAATGAATTTTTTTTTTCTTATTAGAATCATTTGAGAAAATAGTGGATAAGTACTTAGCCTTCGGGACAAGATCAAAGTGTAGTATCTGTTCTTCAGATGCTGCACTTCAATTTCTTGTTCTCTGTCAGTGGAGGAGAAATCCTTCACGACTGAGACAATTTTTATCATTGTTCCTTTTCTCCACGTTAAAAAACGACCCTGGTGTCTAACTCTGTCCCGTGGGGAGGCATAGTAAATAGGAATAGTGGATATATATTCAGCGTAACAGACGTGATAGTAGAATATTTTACTACGGGCAAAAACAAATCATTATTTTCGACACTAGAGACAAACAAAAAGCTATTAGCACCACGTTGTAAAAATAATTTTTTAAATAATGCATCTGACGAATAAACATTCAACATCTTAACGAGGTTGGCACGAATAACGACATGCGGATTAGACATTAAAAAAAAGAAAAAGAAAAATATATTAACTTCCAAATCATCAAGTGCCAATTGCGAGCAAATCTGTTTACACACGGTATGGCTGCCAAGTAAAAATTAAAATGTACAACCTCATCCAAAATTACACTCACCGACTTGACTTCCAACTCCATTCTTTTCTCGTGGTCACGATCGAACTCCTGCAACAATTGAACTCATGACCAACAATAATAATAATAAGTTCCGTAGATCACAATAGAAAATGTAACAATATTTGCAATGTTTTTTATCGGTATGCGTGTCTAAGTCGTAAATGCTAACTTGCAATTCTTATTGTAGATGAAGAAAAATGTATTTATTGAAAATTATGTTTGGTGGTGTTGGGAATATTTTCGAGAGTCTGTTAATCACGGTGACATCTAATTATGTAAAAATATACACAATTACCACAATGGCGTGGAGAGGTTTAATGATGCGCTAATGTTGTTCGGTCAAACTACTCAGTTGTATACCATAAAGATTTAAGTATAAGTCCTAGTAATGAGAAATATTATCAAAAAGAGAAATAGTTTGAATACGATTGTGTTTCCCGTCCTCCTCCAATTTGATAGGCCGGGGTTACCATTCTTTATTTGCACGTTAATGCATGCCAGCCATCTAATTATGAACATTAGAATAATAGTGATCCAATTGATATCCCACTGAGATTCTGATTATGTTGTTATCTTGCTTGTTACCATGTATACTTCATCTGCAGCGGTGAGCAAACTAGAATGATCTAAGTAATTAAACGTGAGAGAAAAGTTTGTTTCTTAACCATGAATAGTGCTTATTCTAATTGTCGTTGGATGACGTTCTTTCATTTATAAGTGTTTGGCAGCTTTACGTCAAATTGTACGTTTGAATTCTAAAGATAATTTCTATTTTTATTAGTACACCTCTCCTCAGCAAACCAAACTAATCAGCGACAAGTTGGTGTGCTGACGGTAATATCATACAGCATCAGTGAATATACTCAAGAGGGCTTCATTTCTAAACATAGTTAAAGTGTTTGATATGGTTTAGCAAAAGGTCTACTTCACAAGATTTCCAGCTACGGAATAGTTGGAAATATTCTCTCAACCATAAAATTCTTTCTTTCTGATAGTCGTTGAAAGGTAGAAATCCGAAGTGCACAGTATTAACGCTGACGTGCCTCATGGATACATCCTGAACCCAACCCTCTTCTGGAAATTAATCAATGATCTCCCAAATTATCTTCTACTACAATTATTTGTTGGCGATATATACAGACGATATTACGATCTATGGCAAAACACTTCAAAGACCGAGAAATACCAGGATCTTTTTTATTCTATCTTTTGGCCTGAAGTATGCATTGCAATGGATTAAAAATTGGCTTTAATGCATTCAATGGATTGAAAATTACCTTTAATGCATTCAAAAACCACTCTTGTATTTTTTCACAGCCAACACTCATACCCCCACGTGGCCCCAATTGAAATGAACGACTTGTGTTGAGAAAGCACTCTGCTTCGACAAACTTCTAGGGTTAACTTTCACCTCTGACCTGAAATGGAATACGGACATCAGATCCATTGCTACATTCACTGGAAAATGGTAGAATCGTTCTACTGCAAAGTGTCCCAATCCTGATGTAATCCTTTATATGTACAAGAGTCAAATAAGATAGAGTACTGTTGCCACGTCTGGGAAGGAGCTCCTGAGAGTACTTTTTCCTGCCTTGTCAAGATACAAAACGTTTTTCGACATTTAGTGAGCGAAGACATATTCGCCTTTCTACTACCTCTCTTATAAAAAATACGTTGTCTGTCTCTATTCTACCGTTACTTTTATGCCAGGTGCTCGCCTGAGCTCCAATCTATGGTCCTGCCTGTAGAGTTTTTCTACAGAGGTAAAAGACTATGAAGATACAAAATTCGCAAAGCCAGAATAGATTTCTTGATTCAGTTCTGTATCTGCAGAAAAGAGTGCGCTTTAAGCGTACTCCAAGTTGGTAGAAACTTCGTGGTAATCTTTCCTGACTGAGACATGTCAAAAAGTTAAATCCAGATAGACTCGCGATCTAACTGATCGCAACACAGTAGAAAAGTTCAATAAAGTTCATACGAGACTTTCTCTCCAAAGTGCCCAGACAGGGAAAATTAATTCGAAAATCCTATTTAAGGGAATAAACCACATAACTCATGAATTCCCTTTGAATGTCTTTCTGTGGATAGGATGAGCGAGGAAAGATTGAATCCTTTTTCGAGCCGAGATCGACACATTGTGTCCGAACGAAATTGAAGAGGAATTAAGATTTTCGCCGAAACGAATTTTGCGCCTAATTTCACGTCTGCGCAAAACGAAACTTTCAGAAGATCAAATTCCCGTGAACCTTTGCTATAGAATAGCTGGTAGCGCTTCTGGCTAGTGAATTTCAACACTCCTTATAAAACTTTCGCTACAAATATTCGTCTAGCTAAAATAACGGTCAACAACTTCCCTTATTCTGTGTCTGTGCCTACAATTAAACGAAAATTCCAAGTTTCTTTCCTAGAACTGTCTGTCTGTGAAACACAATACCGTGTGGATGCTTCCCGGTTGATTATAACATGGTCATTTCCAAATTTAATGTGTATAAATTCTTGAGTTGTCGTCTTAAATGATCCAGCCCTATCCAAGTTCCACCATATCGTCTCACATCTAACACTTAATCTTTATTCTAGAGTGGTCTCGGGCCTTGATAAGTGGTGACACTCCCAAGTTAAGAAAAAAACAAAATGCATTATATTAAACACTTAAATATTGAACTATGAGCATCTAATTTGAAATATTGTTAACATGTAAGTGCACTTTCAGTGTTTATATGTATGTATGTATATATACATATATATACATATATATGTGTGTGTATGTGTGTGCGTGTATGTGTGTGTACATACATGTGTGCGTGTAAAAGGCTAACAGCATAGCTACATTCCAAGATCCAAATATTTATTTTTCATAAAAAGAACTGTTCCAGCATATGAAAATTTCGGTGAATGTGACACTCCCAAGTTAAAAAAAGAAAAACATAAAACATTATATTAGGCACTTGAATATTGAACTATGAACATCTAAAATTTTAAATATTGATAAAACTAGTAAATATATGTTCCATCCAGTGGGATATTTTTGCTAGCTTGGAAAAGTAGTATCATGACGAACGAACATATACTACACTCTCCTCAAAAGATGAAGTAATATATATGAGAGTGGTCTATAGTCCAATCTAAAAAACAAATCAGGGGGTAGTGCCTATAAGGATAGTATGATGACAAACAAACATATGCTAAGATATCCAAAAAGGAGGCGGTAATACTTGGAAGATTAGTCTCTTGACAGCAGAATAGATACTACATTACATTCCACAAATATGAAAATGTAATGCCTACGAGAATATGACAACATGTCAGGTACTACACTACTTTGCTCGTTGTTTTATGAATGGAAAGATAGTAAATCAGTCTGGAATAGTATAACAAACTGAACTGAATTGAAAGATAGTACACTCAAGAGAAATAATAGTTACCGATTCAAACAGACAAAAAGGAAATCTTCGTTAATAATAAAATACTAGATTTTCTTTTGATTGGCCTCGAAATTAGAGAATTATTTGATTTCGGTGATTTTGTGAGTAAATTCTTTTCATTGGATAGGTTTCGAGACATTATTAACAATTTCATCAGCTCTTTCCATTTTATTTTAACGAAATTCAGATAGAAATATTATTTTCTAGCGCTATATTTTTATTTAAAAAGTATCTGTATTTGTTAAAACTAAAATCTGCTTAATAACTATTAATGGGGTGAATTATCTGTTGAATGATTGTGAATATTATGAGAGTATTGAAAATAAGGAGTGGTATAAAAAACATTCGAGTATTTGATTACATTGGATTTAAAGACGTCCGCAGAAAAACAATGTCGTCGTATCACGTTTCACAGATGAGAATATTTCTGAAATAAATCGTTTCCATGACAATTCCGTGTGATGCTAAGCGCGTCTGTTTGTGTGTCTACAAACGCAAATCCCAAAAATATCTCACATTAAAAAAATAATAAAACCAAATTGAAAACATGCTTTGAAGTTGAATAATCTGCATGTTTAAATTAAAAAACATTTTTGCTAGAGTGTTGAAGTGGATATAATTTTTATTAAAATCTTGTTCCTTTAGATCTTGATAAAACCAGATGTTCTACAAATATCATTTGTGGTGACTAAATTTACTTGTAAATTGATTATAAAACGAGCAGGAATACCCGACTTTGCTCGGGATTTAATGAAGAACAGTATATCCTTTCCACTATGCTTGTAACATTTTTTTTTACTTATTTATTTATTTATTTTTTACTGGTCCACCGTTTCGTGACCTAATATAGTCAGAAGGAACTGTAATATTAGAAAACGCTCTGAATTAGTGGTTTTTACACATGCTTTAAATTTTACTAAAACTGGATATAGGTAATTAAATTTTTAAGGGGGTTCTTGCCCCATAACTCTTTTATATGGGCACGTAGCGATTTGGTATATTAAGGTTACAATTGAGTTTCCTAAGAAATATTATACATATGATGTAAATTTCATCAAGATTAAAAAGTTTTACAAAAGGCTTTGTCTGATACCCCTTTTAAGGGAGCACCAGAATTCAAAGCCACTTTCTCTAAATTTTTAACATGTAAGTGCACGTTCAGTGTTTATATAAATACTCTAACCTTTCTTTCTATGTGGAACACAAATACACAAACGTTGCCAATTAATTACATATGTGTATGTGTGTGTGTGTGCGTGTGTACATACATGTGTGTGTAAAAGGATAACAGCATAGCTACATTCCAAGATCCAAATATATATTTTTCATAAAAAAGAACTCTTCCAGCATGTTAAAATTTCGATTAATGTTTTACAGATCTGTTTGGTTATGTAAAAACATTTGATAATATTATTTTGTCAATACCAACTCTTTTCGTGCATATACTCCTCGGAAAAAATAGAAATTCTTTACTTAGAATTGTTATTCTTTTATATATGCTCTGTCGTCATATTCAGCTTAGACTGAGCTACCAGGCAACAGGATTAGTAAAACAAAAAGTGAAATATAACTGAAAGAACATATTTTACCCTAAAAAATTATATATATATACTAGCAGGGAGATCCGACGTTGCCCAGGATGTAATGATGACTATCAGACGTTTCACACTCCTATATTTTTATTGTCATCGAATCGGTGAAATCGCCCATTCTTCAATGAAATCGATTAATTGCATGCTCTAGCTGGGGCTCTATCTTCACATGCAGTGACTTAGTCCAAAATGTATTATAGTCTGTATTGCATTATAGGGAACCTATTGT
Organism: Euprymna scolopes; assembly: GCF_053919585.1. NCBI lineage: Eukaryota > Metazoa > Mollusca > Cephalopoda > Sepiida > Sepiolidae > Euprymna > Euprymna scolopes. The sequence goes on from NC_136494.1 coordinate 57,224,656, forward strand.
TAATTTTATGAAATTATTTTATATATATAATGTCTTGAATTAAAGTTTAAAATGCAAGTGTCAAGTATCAGTATTTAGTTGTACTTTAAACAGAAACATTTATTTCGAACGCGAATCAACTTTCTGGACAAAAGATAAAACAGAACCTGCTGTTGATTTTATATGCCGGGCCTTTCGGCTTGTGCGGTAATAAAACTTTTAAAATAGACTTCAAGGTGTTAACTTCGGTCAAAATCGGACTTTTTCGTCGGATTTTTTTCGATTATCAATTATCGATTATCGATACTTAGCGTAGGCATTTCAATACAAATCCAATCGAATAAAATATTTTTGTGTGAAATTTCATAAAATCGGCCCAGCCATTTCGGACTCACGCACACGAAGTTTCTTTTATATAATAGTAGATAGAGAGATAGGTAGATACACGCACGCACACATACATCCCCCTTTTTAAATTCATCATTCAATAAGATAAAAAGATATAGAAAACATCTAAATGACTACTTTAAACACAGTTCCTGATTTCAATAAAAGAAAAATTAAAAGATTCATCTGCCTTACTTTTAATGCTAGGTTTATTTATGGTGTCTTTTAAATTCAATAAAAACCTTCCTAAATTTGCTGATGAGGAGACCTTGCTTACCAAAAAACTATATATAATTGTTCTACATAACTTGATGTATACCACAATAAAAAGCATTGTTTTCCGAAACGATCGTACAGATAATTGATTTTGTTGTTGTTCCTTCTTATGAAACTGATTTTTAATTTAATTAAAATTTGATTTTAAAATTTTTAAAAATTTTTTAAATTTTTAAATTTTAAATTATAAATCACATTACTTAATATATATATATATATATATATATATATATATATATATATATATATATATATATACTAGCAAAAGTACCTGTCGTTGACTGGGTTAAAAAAACAGCCTACAGAAAATGGACTCTGATTTGGACTCTAAGTATGATAAGTTATGAAAAGGAAGGATTGTAAAGAAATAGCTTCGAATTTGGGGGTATCAAAACCAAAGCAAAAATAGTTAAACCCCATAATTTATTATACCATACCTGTTCATACTGAAACACTTATCACAATATTCTGTGGATCTATATTAAAAACCTTGTTAAACTTTGTGACATATTTCCATTCTATGGTGGTCAGACGCGAACGAACACCACATAATTTTATTATATCATATTTCTTCAAACTGAAACATAATTATCAAAGTATACTTACGCAGATGGATATGAAAAGTCTTTATTAAAGTTTGTGCCTATTTCCATTCTATGGAGGCCAGGCGCGAACGCAAACCCCATAATTTTATTATACCATCCCTATTAAAGTTAAAACATACTTATCAAAGTATCATTATGTACGTCTATATCAAAAACACTTGTAAACGTTTTTTTTTTAAATTTTAAAGTTTTTATTTCCATACTTTGTGGACCAGGCGCGTACGCAGACCGCATAATTTTAATAAATCATCATTATGCCAGATCAAACATACCCATTTCTCTGTCTCAATACATCTTCTATCATTATATGTGATCAGTTTTCTATAATAGTCAACCATATAGGAGCCTATTCGGTCAGCTTTATATATATATATATATATATATATATATATATATATATATATATATATATATATATATATATATATATATATTAGAACCCCGGGATCCGGTGACACCAGGATAGGTTTTTTCAGGTTACGATGTGGTATACGATGTTTTTTTCCGGTCCCTGGTTACAGTATTTTTCCCGCCTTGTGGTGTTATTTATGGTGTTATTTGATTATATACATATGTATTATATATTGTACTGTATTTTGTTACTAATTTAATGTCGTATCATGGAGTTCTACTGTGTGTATATATATATATGTGTGTGTGTGTGTGTGTGTGTGTGTGTGTGTGTGTGTGTGTGTGTGTGTGTGTGTGTGTGTGTGTGTTTAAACAATCTTAATGTAAAAACCGGGATATTTTACAAGAAATCAAACTTGATTGTAAAAACTATTTTTAAACAAAATATATGTATTATTTTACCCTTATTCACCATGAAAAAAGCATATTGCCACTTGGACATAATGCACTACTATGTGGCGTCATTCCTACTGGAGCATTTTACAGTTGAGCAGCAAGATATGTTTGTTTGCATTACATTTAAATTTATGTATGTAAGTACAATCAGGGAAGCAGACAACAGAGAGGGAATTCTAGTCTAGGGGTCTAGTAGTTTGAGGGACGAAATCATTAGAGTGGAAATTTTTCCGGTATTTAAGGAGCCTCTAAAGTGAAGGCATGGGATTTTGTCGTTTATCCGTTTAGTTGGGGACATTTACTTGGCGGAGACACAAGTACTACAAGTTCGTCAGATCACATGCCATTAAAGTATTTGCAAAACAGGCACAGCGGTACAACATTGCAGCGATGGGCCAGAGTTTGGAGCTTGGTTGATAGTGCCGAACGTATTAAATTGAAAATATCTTTTGCACCCTATTTAAGAGAGAGGGACTAGTGATAGATGCACTAGCCTATATGTGGCAACAACACTCCATAAATGGATGAATTAAACCAAGGAGTTTGAACGATGAGCTCTCAGGTAGAGTCTCATTAGTCATGGCACGTGGTGATTGAAAAGGTTTCTTGTAATTATTAAAGGAAATTATTATTTGGATTATTCAAACTACTGTTCTCATTCTGGGTGCTATTCTGATAGTTGTTTCCGCCGATGTAAACTCCTACCTTCTTCGGGTGAATCTTGTTGAACTTAGAAACTTTTGTCAAACTTTTCGAAATGAACCTTTTAATTATTTAATCCACGAAAATAGATTACTTTTATTTATTCTGCTATGAGTGGATAACAGTCTTCAGTAATTTGTAATTGTGTTTTAGTATCACCTGCACTGAAGATTTAATCTTCAACCTCTAGAAGAGTGCCATTTAGAATTGATTATTATTTTAACACTTTATCTATTACGCCAAGGGTCCTTCCAAAACGAGAATAAGCTATCTTCGTGGATTAACGTTCTCTTCAAAATTGCGTATAAGTTCTGCACAAAAATTTTCCTGTTTTACAAGGTACTCCTGAAGACGGTTGAAGGTTATATCGGCCGAAATAATGAGAATATTAGTTCGAATAATAATACAAATGATACAGCATGTTAATTCTTATTTTAAAAAATCCAAAATAAAATATACTCTTATTGTTTCATTTTACTTCAGTTAAAATTCTCAGAATTAAAAGCCCCCTTCATTCTCCTTAACATCTCACTGAGTTAGTAAATATGTTGGGAATATAATTTTCCTCTCCTCAATTGACCATTTAAATAAGTAATAATATACTTTTTTGTGGTCTCTTGGCCCTATTGGATTCCAGGATAAGAATTGCCTTTGTCTGATGCTTCGTGCTGTTACTTGAGGTAACATCACTCGGAGAAGTTGCATCATTCCCCACAAAAACTAGTTTGGGTTAGCCATACCGAGGAGAATCGGGCCGTGAATATTATGTGATTTTGAATATTTAGTTAGGGTTTACTTGTAGAAAAAGTATTCTCATGTCAGGTTTTCCTGATAAACCCTTGTACAGAGAAATCTTAGACACTCGATGATAGTGTCCAGTAGGCATTCAAGTTCTCTCCTTGAAACGTATGCTTTTAGATGTCTAAGAAATTTCACAATTTTGTAGACATTAAAATACTTATCATCTTATATATAAAGTAGAGTTGGACATTCTTTTGTATCGTTGATCAATACAGCTTTTTGGACAAATGATAAAAGAGATATCAATAAAAGAGTAGTTCGTGTTCTCATTACAAACAATCGATTTTTAGCTTTTTATATTTAGTTCGGGTGATAGATTTCGTTGGGTTTTGTTTATATTTATTTCTTGTAATAGATTTTCTTGTTGATTAATTAGAGAGAGTAGAAGGAGATGCATTGTCTGTCCGAAATCCTCTTCCTGCGAACAGATTCACAACGTACTTAACATGTATACATTTATGCATTACAACAGTTGTCAATCTTTTTTCACACTTTTCCATTGGTTTGACACAATCGCGAAAATATATTAGCAAATAATCAAATTTGAATTTTTAAAACTATTAAAAAGATATTTCTTACCATTGGTTAAAACTAACTTAGTTTTTAACAATAAACAACGAGTTTCTATTTTTAATCCGTATTAATTATTTTCTTTACTACGTTAGCATGTCATCGACTATCAAATAAAACATTTCTCGGTTGAATACAAAATAATACCTAAAATGACACGATGGTGAGTATGATCGCTGATGATACGACCGTCTAAAAAGAAAAGAGACAAAATACAATATGTTTTTCAAAATTATATCAACTGACTCGCATCTTACAAGCATATCTGTTGCAGAATTAAGAAGTAACGATATACAAAGACATGATGGCTGAATAAAATCACGTAATAAGTTAGAGAAAATAGAGAATGAAAAAGGTAATGCATTGTTAAACGTATTAATAAAATTAGTTAAAGGAAAAATGCTTTCTACCACCCAAGAAAAAATGATAGGGAAACATTCGAGTTAAGTTATTTGGTGATTTGTGCTTAATAATCCCAAATATATAAAATGATGATCCGTTATTCATAGTTACGTATCTCAATCCGATTCTAACAACAAACATAGCACATGACGGTAATTCGAAGGTCTAACACATAAGGACACATAAAGGAAGGAATATCCAACATGTACAGGGTGGAATAATACAATTGTCGCCCTAGAAAAGACAAAATTATTCCATTTCCGTTTGATGAAAATCGGTGTTCTTTTTTTGTTGCAGATTACTAGTTGAAAGGTTGTGTACAAATCCCAAGAGTGATAGGAACCTTTGATCATGTCTGAAAGTGGCACAATATTCAACGAGCGAGATCGGAGATACGCGGCTGTACAACCCATGCTTTCAACCGATCCAAGTTATGACAACAGGACAATCGTCAGCACCCTCAAAATGCAAACCCGGAGGGTTCAACGCTTGAGGGTACAGCTTAACAAAGTTTCCGGCCACGGTGATGGTATTTGGTGTGGTTTCATGCCATCTCACATCTTCAAAGTCGGATTGATAGTCAACACCAAAGTTTACCTAGATGTGCTGAAGACTGTGGTAATCCCCTGGTACAATCAGGTGGCCGAGGGCAGGTCCCAGGTGTGGCAGCAGGACCCGGTGCTGGCCACAAGTCCAAAGAGACCCAGGTTTGACTTCAGAAGGAGTGCTACGACTTTGTACCCCTCTCTTACTGACCTCCTCTTCCCTCAACCTAAAAACCCGCTGGACTATTTCGTTTGGTCATACGCTGAGAACATCACCAACATGATCTCCTACAACACCAAAGTCAGCCTGATCGCCGCCATTCGCCGAGTATTCACTGGTCTCCCGCCGGCGCTTGTGGAAAATGAATGTTCCTGGTTTTAGACTCGTATCGAGGCGGTGATTGAGGCTGAAGGCAGCTACATTTAATACATGTCCGCTCTACTACATAATCAAGTTACCTGAATTGATTTTTTTTCAATGCTGTTTTCTCTGGGGCGACAACTTTATCGTTACACACTGTTTGAAAACTACAAATGGTAATATTGTTTATATCGATTAAGAATGCATTAGTTATCGGACGTTTATACCAAAGTGTCAACTTCTATGCCGGTCCAGTCTATGCGATATAAAATATTTTTTGATTTCTAAACGCGTTAAAACACACCGGATAACATATTTTACAGCATGGTTATGTGAACATTTGGACAACTGTCATATCATTTCCTTTCCATCGATCTTTTGAAAAATTTCTAAATGCATTTGTTTTTTACTGTCTCCTCCTTAATGTAAACTTGAAAATGATCATATGTCTAACAATACTATGGAAAAGAGTGATCCGTTGAGCGCGTGTTAAATAATTTGCAAAGTTAGTGAAATACAAGAAATCCCGAGAACAAGAGATCTGAGAGTTTCTAAACCCTTAGGGGTCGTGGAGGCACTGCATTATTTCATGCAACGTGTCTTGGGCAAAAATAGCCAAGTAGCATACACTCTCTCCAAACTCTAGAGTACATATAGTCCCTGATCTTGCTAAATGGTCACTCATTTTTACACTGGTCATGCTCAATGTTGCTTAACTTTGATAATCTAACGGGAACGTATGTGTTAACATGATGTAATATATATGAAATAGAAAGACCAAATAAAAAAAATAGCACTCCTTCGTCTCTCTCTTTCTCTCCCTCTCTCTTTCTCTCTTTCTCTCTCTCTCTCTTTCTCTCTCTTTCTCTTTCTAACTACGAGCTAGATAGCATCACCTGTGATTATATTTTCTTTTGTTTATAACTATTCCAACCTTTTTATTCCTTCTTTTCTTTATTACCTTTGACTGCTAATAAACAAAGGGAAAAATAAATACAGAAGCGAGAGTCATATAAAAATAAGTGCAACAAGTGAAACAACGTAGAGATAGAGAGGGTGAAAATGATAACTAGAACGTTAGTCATAAATTGGTCACTTTGTTATTTGCAAACTACGGCTAATTAGAAAAATGAAAACGTATTTTCAAGCACAATTTAATCCCAGAACTGAAAAGTGCTTTAACGTGCATTTGTGGTATAAGATAAAAGCCTTATGAAAACAAACGTTTATTAATTTGGTTTTGCCATAATAATAGCCGTCACTTGAAATTGAAAATCAAGAATTTAAACAACAAAAAAGTGTTAATTTTTGCATGAAAAAAAATAGGCAATATGCAGGTTATTTGTCGTTTCTGATTTGTACTAAAACACGTATAAAATGATAACTATTTTATAAAACAATTTTCTTAAATATTTTCTACAGCCACCGTGTGCTTTTTGAAAATATCCTAGCCAATTCAACAAGCGAACAAGAATTACATTAGAAAATGTTAATCTTTATGTTACGTTTGTCTGCGTCGTACGTGTAATACAGAACCCTTTGATGTTAGGCCTTCTATAAAAATTTATTCTACTGTTTAGAGGGATCAAAGCCGTCTATTAGCAAGAAGCCCAACACGTGCGTTGCTAAATAAAAATTTAAAATATGAACATGAATATAAAATATTTAAATTGTATAACGGATTCTTTCTTTTTATTATTCTCGGCTGCATATTCTGATATTCGACATTTTTTTTTTTTATCTGCCGACTAAGATTTCATTGATCCGACTTTTAATATTTTACATTTTGTTGCCGCCAGCGGCAATAAATTGACACGCTAATCGATAATTATGAAATTATATAATTAAATGTGTGAACACGTGCAGAATTATTACATGAATATAATTACATGACAGATCAAATTCGATTTTTTTAAATTATTTCTTTGGGTCACTTTTGAAGTCTTGATTCTGAAATCGCATTCAGAAATGGTAATTAATATGATACTAAATTGTATCATTATCATTTTATTACTGCGAGTTGCACGTTCATGTATTTTAAAGAGTATATGTATATATAGATCATCGTATAACGATTAGATCACTGTGACTGACGTAAAGAACATTTAAAAATAAAATGTTTAAAGTCAACGTTATTTTTCGCAGTTAATGGTAGCCGATTGGATACCGTCTTTGCTAATCCAGCCAGAGATGGCTCGTGTTGCCGGGTTCGAATCTGTTGACTGTTGTTAATCGTGACACTCTGCACTTAAGATTACCGAAATGACGAAACACTAGTGTCTAAAGGTATTTAATTAATATAGTAAAAACATTATTATGTCAGCCCCTTTAAGAAACACATTTCTTATCGTTAAGCACTTTCAGTTGAATTAAGTCGGTCAATTTAGCTCCTAAGCATAGATCATCGTATAACGATTAGATCACTGTGACTCACGTAAAGAACATCTAAAAATAAAATGTTTAAATTCAACGTTATTTCTCGCGTAGCCAATTGGATACGGTCTTTGCTAATCGAGCCAGAGATGGCTCGTGTTGCCGGGTTCGAATCTGTTGGCTGGTGTTAATCGTGACACTCTGCCCTGAAGTTTCCCAAAAGAATAAAACACTAGTTTCTGTGGGTATTTAATTATTATAGCAAAAACATATTATATATATATATATATATATATATATATATATATATATATATATATATATATATATATATATATATATGGGGAGACTTATCGTTATACAAAGCTCAACAATTTAGGCGAAGCTTATATTAAAAGGATAAAAATAAAAAGAACAATATAAAGATATACACTAATGCATATAAATTTAATCGTTCATTTAATAGGAAGATTACATCAATTAGGAGTGCGGGATATATGTGCTCTTTATACCTACGTATTTCGAAGCCTAATGCTTCTCATCAGAAGAAAAGGTGATAGGTAACATATTAGAAATGTGACATCTAGTGATAACTACATTAGGAATGAAACAATGGGGTGTGAAAGGTAGAGGGTAAAACAGTATAACTGTGACGAGAGAAGAATAGGAGAACTACAGTGATTAAGTTGATACAGGATGAAACTGTGGATATCACATAATGGATATGTGGTATATTATGGAGTTAGGGGGTTTTCTATGGTAGGTTATAAGGTACATGTCATATGTGGAGATGTACATTTAATATCGAGAAACAATACGGGGGGTAGGGGTAGGAGGTACAGGTAGATACCCTTATTAACATAAGGAATTAAGGAGTATAAATATGGAGGGTCTTCTTGAAATGGAGAACGGAAGTTAATTCAGTATTACCCTCTTCCTCTCACCCCCAATTATTTCGTTCCTAATCTAGTTATCGCTAGACGTAACATTTCTATTTTGCTACCTAGCACCTTTTCTCTTCTTAGGCTTCGAAATAAATATCAAACTGCCACTTGCATATAATGTATAATTTTTGTAAACAAAGAGAGCTTATGATGTTTGAACAATGTTGATCATTGCAATTGCACCTACGTACTTAGCAGCAGCCTACATAGCGTCTAGACGTTCGAGGTCCGATTCTATTCAAGACAGTAATTGATCTAGCCACACTGAAGTGCTGTGATACAGCGAAATGGTGAATATATATATATATATATATATATATATATATATATATAGTAATTTATAAATTATATATGGCCATATATATTTTATAAATTACTAACTAGCTCTACCTACGTATTGAGTACTTTTGAAGTAAATACTTAAAGTTTACGCATAAATCTATACTTTCGTATATTAATTTTGTGTGAGTAAATGAAGTAGTAATATATATATATATATATATATATATATATATATATATATATATATATATATATTAAAAGAGATTATTCCCAGGGTTTAAAATATTTAAAATCAATTAACCAATGGTAATGTACATATATCAATAAGAATTTAAGTCATGTGAATTGATTCAAATATTAAGAAACATGGTTAGTATTCCGGTAATCGGGCATATATATATATATATATATATATATATATATATATATATATATATATATATATATATATATATATATAATTTAAAGGAGATTAGAATAATAGTCTAAAGAGCTAAGTGTATTTTAATGTAATAGTGAAATTACTAGTTTAATTAAAATACAGGAAATGCTCGTTTTAAATTAGATATATAATAAGCTCGATAGTTAAATGTCCTAGAGCTAATTCAATATTAAGTAATGTGATTTATAATTTAAAAATTTTTTAAATTTTTAAAATTTAAAAATCAAAATTTAATTAAATTAAAAATCAGTTTCATAAGAAGGAACAACAACAAAGTCAATTATCTGTACGATCGTTTCGGAAATCCGTGCTTTTTATTTGTGGTATACATGAAGTCACGTAGAACAATTATACATAGTTTTAATGCTAGGTTTATTTTTGGTGTCTTTTCAATTCAATAGAAATCCTCCTAAATTTGCTGATGAGGAGACCGTGCTTACCAAAAAAACTATGTATAATTGTTCTACCTGACTTCATGTATACCACAAATAAAAAGCACGGATTTCCGAAACGATCGTACAGATAATTGACTTTGTTGTTGTTCCTTCTTATGAAACTGATTTTTAATTTAATTAAATTTTGATTTTTAAATTTTAAAAATTTTTTAAAATTTTAAATTATAAATCACATTACATAATATATATATATATATGTATATATATATATATATATATATATATATGTATATATATATATATATATATATATATATATATATATATATATATATATATATATATATATATATACTGCCAGAAACCAAATACAACAAGAAGGAATAACTTCATATTTGCATTTTTCCGGATATTACAATTGTTTCGACATAAACCAGACAATTTTAAATTTTATATTATTTCAAAATTTTCGTAGTTACATCTCATCAGATATGTTTGAAAAAATACAAAATTTGTACGTATCTTGACACATTTTCATTCTATTAATCATTGCACGATGTAGTTTTAACGGAATAAAAATGTGTCAAGATACGTACAAACTTTGTATTTTTTTCAATATATATATATATATATATATATATATATATATATATATATATATATAAGGGGTAAGTGTGTGCATTTGTGTGTGTGTATTTTGTCACGTTTCGTCTTAACAAAGGGACTTCTAAACAATGATTTTCCAACAATTTTCTTTTATCTCTTTTTAATGATATTCGGGTATACTTATCATTATGTAGCTGATCCGGAATCAATTTTATGCCCACAGAGACAGATTTTATCTGAACGGTTATCGTAAATGCAATGTCTATTTAAAAAATGCACAAAATTGTTCCTGACCTTAGGAGTACACCATAGCTATAATCAGATATGCGTCAAGAAACGAGTGTGTCAGAGTTTTTGATAGTTTTGCACGTCGTCTCCATCCCGTGCTTATCATTGAACGGCGATAAAATGAAGATTTTATATGTTTTTATATAGAGTGTTGTGGTTCTCGGTTGATTAACTCTGTCTGTGTCGGATATATACTCGAACATTAAAACAATGAAAAGAATATGCCGTTGTCATCGCCCTAATTATTAACAATTTTCACGGGTGAACTTTTTTACTCATTTTAGAAACTTATTCATATAAACAAGATGAATTCGATCGTTTTACAATATAAAATCCTTAATGTGGTTTTAGAAAAAAAAGTAAAAATTTGATTTGATTCCAATTATCAATTAATTTTTTTTAAGAAAAAAGTTTTAAATATTTTTCAGATGATTTTTAATGAAATATATTTTGTTTCGTATTATTTGACTTATTCGAACTACTATTCTGATGTTAGTTCTTATTTTAACAACAATTGCCTGATGCAACATCTGACCATCTTCGGCTTTAGAATCTTTATTTCTTACTTAGGTTCCAACGCGTGAAAGATGCGTAATAATGCGAGTGTTTAAAAAGTGCCTAGAATGGAAAATTTTTACATAAGAGAAGAATTGAGTAGATTGAAACTTTCCATTAAAAGTCACGGCAGTTACGTCACAGGCAGAAAGTTGTTAGTATGAGGTGGAGAATATCTTTATCTTTGTTTTATTACTGAATCAGCACAAATATTGATTGAGATTTTAGATAAGTGATTCCATCCCCATGGGAACTGAGTATTTTATGTATGCATGTATATTGTAAAAAGGAAATGAAATTCCAAAGAGATGGTTCAAACCAAAATGAGTTTATACTTTTCTTTTTTATATAATGTTTATAAGATGTTAGAGAAAAGAAGACGAAGTGTATTACTGCTACATGTCATCCACCAATAAGACCTAATCTGTCTAAGCGATTAGCTTTCGTCATTCGGATAATTTGTTGTGATAAAGAATTTGTCAACATAGTCTAATATATATAACATATAATATATAACATATAATATATAACATGTAATATATAACATATAATATATAACATATAATATATAACATATAATATATAACATGTAATATAAACCATGTAATATATAACATATAATATATAACATATAATATATAACATATTATATATAACATGTAATATATAACATGTAATATATAACATATAATATATAACATGCAATATAAAACATATAATATATAACATGCAATATATAACATGTAATATATAACAGGTAATATATAATATGTAATATATGAATTATAATATATAACATGTAATATATAACATATAATATATAACATGTAATATGTACCATGTAATATATAACATATAATATATAACATGTAATATATAACGTATAATATATAACATATAATATATAACATGTAACATATAACATACAATATATAACATATAATATATAACATGTAACATATAACATATAATATATAACATATAATATAAACCTTATAATATATAACATATAATATATAACATGTAACATATAACATATAATATATAACATATAATATATAACATATAATATATTACATGTAACATATAATATATGATAAATAACATATAATATATAATATATAATATATAACATGTAACATATATAACATATAATATATAACATATAATATATAACATGTAATATATAACATGTAATGTATAACATATAATATATAACATATAATATATAACATATAATAAATAACATGTAATATATAACATCTAGTGTATAACATATAATATATAACATGTAATATATAACATATAATATATAACATATAATATATAACATGTAATATATAACATATAATATATAACAAGTAATATATAGCATAATATATAACATCTAATATATAACATATAATATATAACATATAATATATAGCATGTAATATATAACATATAATATATAACATATAATATATAACATGTAACATATAACATAATATATAACATATAATATATAACATATAATATATAACATATAACATATATATTGTAATATATAACATATAATATATAACATATAATATATAACATGTAACATATAACATGTAACATATAACATATAATATATAACATGTAATATATAACATCTAATATATAACATATAATATATAACATGTAACATGTAACATATAACATATGATATATAACATATGGTATATAACATGTAACATATAACATATAATATATAACATATAATATATAACATATAATATATAACATGTAATATATAACATGTAATATATAACTTATAATATATAAAACATAATATATAACATGTAATATATAACATGTAATATATAACATGTAATATATACAGATGGTTTATCTATTTATTTGTTTACCTATAGAGATGTGGTGAGATGCTGGTGTCTAACGATGAACAGAGTTAATTTATAACTGTTGAAATTTGTTGTTTATTTCCAAATTCGAACCTCTTACTTAGAGACTATAACAGTGGAACTCTGAAATGAGGTTATAAGAGACTAGCGGCGGGGGGCAGCTTTGCCCGGCCGCAAATACGCTTAAATATGATATTTTAATTTGTCCAGATTTCGTATATATTATTATGAAGTCGTGATTTTTAAAGTAAAAAGAACAGGGATTTAGGTGCCATCAGCTAGAATCGAAGCTACAACTGTTTTTCACCCCCTTAAATCTATTTTAACCGACTGAATTCCCATAAAAGAACAGCCCGTAAAAATCCAATCTATTTAGGCCTCTAGCGCCGCTCTGCGAGTTTGAAAATATAGAGACGGACACACAGACAGGCATATAGCTGTTTATATATTAGATTTGTTCTGATTATGTATACTATCAAGAAAAATATAGCACCTTAAAGAGACTGTTCAAATCGAAGTTAATTTGTGCTGTTTCTTTCACATTTAGGAAAACTGTTGATAAAAAAAAATAAGAAGACGTATACAAGGAAACAGAAAAGCGTAGGAAATGTTGTATGTCGTCTACTAACGAGACTCAATCTGTCTACGTGATGAGCTGCCGTCATTCAGATAATCTGTTGTGATCAAAGAGTTTGTCAACTTAATGTAATAGACGCACCTCAAAAGTCTTTAAAGTTAAATCGGACGAAACTTTGTGACAATAACAACCAAGATTAGATGAGTAGTCTGAATAATCAAAATAATACAAATAAAAAGTCCTTATTTTTAAATTCAGAAGCATAATCTGTTTAATTTCGGCCAAAACGGAAGGAGAGAGTATTTTTTGACGGAATCTCTCTTTAAGGATCTACCAAAAATCAAGTAATTATCCAATCAATACGAAATTTTCACCGATTATTAAGTAGAAGAACGAACTTTATAATGGTGTATTTTTTTCATAATCGCTATATATATATATGTGTGTGTGTGTGTGTGTGTGTGTGTGTGTGTGTGTGTGTGTGTGTGTGTGTGTGTGTGTGTGTGTGTTATGATAGTTATGTTATGTTATATGATAGTTATGTCTCGGAAGTAGAGTGAAAAGCACATCTTATTTTTCTTTTATTAATATTATTTTTTTTCCTTGTACACATGTTTGTGAATTATTCCATGGATTTCTGCCTTTGGATTATTATGGACCGTCTTGTTCCAATTACGGGATGGCTTTGGATTTTACTTGTACAAATGGAAATTCTTTTAACTTTCTTGAAGTTTTACATTTGGATTTTACCGTCACTGGATTTTTTATCTTCCAACAGACTATCCATTCATGTGTAATCACCTTTTTCTTTACCATATTCCCTCTGCTTTACTCATTTTGTTTTCAAGTAAGATCTTTGACTTACTTATGGTTTCATCAAATACTTCTGCATGCAAAATCCGATCCCGCATTTTGCTAATTCCTACCCTCTGATGAGAAGGAGAGTATTTCTTCGAAACTCCGCGGATTAAGGACTATCCATTTATCTAGTGTTTCCCTTTCAGATTAAATATGTTTTTAACTCATTTCAAAGTGTTTTTAACATATTTTATTAACTGTTTTTTCATATATATATATATATATATATATATATATATATATATATATATATATATGCCTACAGCCCCTATTTCTATATTTATAGGTATAAATATGCTTAAAATAATCAGCCGAAAGTGGACAAAATATATTGTATTGTGAGTAGGGTAAAGATTGTAAATAAAACAAACCAAAAAAAAAGCTAGCACGTATCAGATTTTAAGGGTGAAGATCGGAATTTTGAATGTGCATTATTTTTTATCTTTTGTGTTTTGACGTGTGAAATTCGTTAATAATTATTATCTTTCAGATTAGTAAAATAAATTATATATTTTCACTGTTTTTACGAAAAACACTACTTTTAATTCTTTGAAAAATAAATTAATAATTTTCTTTTAGTGTGCCCAATATTGCTAATATACTATTATATAGCAAATGCTTGAAGAATCGATACCAAAAAAATTATAAATAACTACGCATTTTGTTAAAAAATACTATAATTTCTTTCGGCAATTTGTTGTTACGCATTATTTTTTTTTTCATCTACGGAAGACCATACAGCCTAAAAAACAGTTGTTCTGTATTTACAAACAGTTATTACCTCCCCCTTTTCCAAAATAACGTCCAATTCTGCTGATGATGATGTTGTGACCTACGCTTGACTTCGTTAAAAGTCTGTGGACTTGCATCTACCACACCCTATCCAGAAACACTTGGTCCTGATTGCAAAACATGGCCAGGACGACCAAGCGTGATACTAGATGCAGGTGTTGTCCCAAACACATACGACGTCTAGACTTCCCAAAATGGTAACCCATCTGATACTGACCAGCCTCATCGTTGCTTAACTTCAGGGGTAATGTAGGTAAGAAATATATATATATATATATATATATATATATATATATATAAAATAAAAATTACAATTAAATTTACCAAAATGATCCAAGATGGTAAAATTAAAGTATATTATAAATATTAAAGAATTGATATTTATAAAATTATCTCAGCTCGATAAAACCAAATAGGAAATAGAGCTTATAATAATTAGCTTAACTAATTTAGAAATAAAATTAATTCTCCTAGCGAGAAAGTCCCTTATACATTTTAACAATAAGCTTTGGACAAGAAAAGATACCCCTGATAATTTTGACATCTTGATGGATGCTTCTGACTCTGCAGAAGTTACCGATTTAGTGGGACTCTTCTTACTAAAAGAACTTAAATACCACTTTAAATATATCCAAGGGAGTCTTTATAGAGACGATGCCCTTTTTACTACAACAGCCAGGCCAAGAGAGTACAACAAAACAATTAAAAAATTACATAACTTCTTCAATAACTTTGGCCATTCTATAATTATCAAATCAAACAAAAAAACTTCAAATTTTCTAGATGTTACACTTAATCTTAACACCGAAACTCATATCCCCTATCATAAACCTAATCTTACGCTTTTATACGTCCATAAATCTTCTAACCAACCCAACTCAATTATAAAATCTATAGTACCATCTGTCTCTAGAATAATTTCTGCTCTTTCTGCTGATAAAAAAACTTTTACTCAAAATGCTACTTTCTTCAATAATGCCTTATGGAACTCAGGACACAAGGAAAAGATTAAATACAACAAGTATGCTCCTCCTGCAGACCGCCTTAAATCTGTAATCACACACAATATGACTCGTAAGAAATCAGTTCAAATAACAAGATCTGCCGCTATCAATAACAATGAACCAGTCTACATTTATAATCCAAACCAAAATACTAATCGCAATGCCTCTAACCCACCTAGTCGCATCAAGAGAAAGAAAAATATTTGGTTTAATCCTCCATTTAGCCTAAATGTCAAAACTAATATACCTAAGGAATTCTTCAACATTGTACAAAACTCTTTCAAATACCCACACAGATATTGTTCTATTTTCAATAAAAATTCAATCAGGATTTCTTATTCAACAATGCCTAATTTAGCATAAAGAATCTTAACATCTAATAACAAAAAAATTAAATCAGCCCAAAAAATCCCTTTCTTAATTAAACCCAAAACTAACTGTAATTGTAATAACAAACATCTTTGCCCACTCAATAATGATAGCATCCATAAAGATGTTATATATTCTTGCACTGTTACTGAGCTCCCACGCAATCCGCCCATAACAGACACTAATATTTCGTCTTCAAGTTATTCTTCTTCCCATCCTCCATCTGATATAGTTACTAATCCAATACACCACTCGAACAGCCCTTCCATCTACAATCATACAACTAGTAATAATAATAATAATAATAATAATAATAATAATAATAATATTTCTCCTAGCAGCCATCCTAACACTAGCAACACTCATTATCCCCTCCAAAATAGTCCTCATACAGACATTGTCCCACCATTTGTTGAACACTATGAACAAAATTCAGACTATTTAACTAATACAAATCAGCAAATTATATTAATACCAGACCTCGAGCTTTTAATAAAGTACATACATATATCGACGCTACTTCAACATTAATTAAGAAAAGAATATCAAACCACATTTCTTCTTTTAACAACCATAATTCTAATAATAACCAAGGAACTTCTCTAACCACTTTAATTAAAAAACTTAACTCTAACAATACGCCCTTCTCAATCAAATGGACTAACATAAAAAAGTTAAGTCTTATACTCCAGGCTCTAAGTCATGTTGCCTCTGCACAACCGAAGCTATAACTATAATTACTTTCCCTCAAAGTAACAATATAATAAATTCTAAAAATGAACTGATCTCTTTCTGTAAACATAATCCAAATTTAATTATGGCAATTTTGAAATTACATAGTTATTATTTTACCCTTTATATAGATATAAAAATAAATAAATAAATAAATTTTCTTTCACTTTATCGTTTTCTACATACTTCTTAATACTTTATAATTTAATAATCTTTTATTTTAATTCTTTATCTCTTTTTTGCATGGCCGGTTATTTATCTGCATTTTCTGCTTTATTCTTTAAAATTTCCTAACTATCTAATATATTAATCTACCCACATTTTCATATCTTGTATGTATATTTACTTATATTTTACTATATGCATTTTTTCTTGCTTTTTCCTGAATTTGCAGATACCGGCCATCCATTCCCCTTAAATAATTTTTATTTTATTTTTTTTATTTTTTATTTTATATTCTATTTTTTATTTTTTAAATTTTTTTATTATTTTTTTATTTTTTTTTTTATTATTTTTATTTTTTTATTTATTCTTTATTTATTATTTATTTTCTATTTATTTATTAATTTATTTATTCATTTATTTTCCATTTAGTGTCGTCTAACAACTCTTGCTGACATTTTTTAAGTGATGACTTGTACATTTCAGTTGACCTATATTATTTTGCCCTATATATTTTTTTCGCGCCTTTAACATTTCCTGTCTGGGTCATTTTGACTTTTGTTTCCCTTTATTTTATATTTTACATTTTATATTTAACTTTATCATCTTTTCTCCTTTTTTTCTCTCTCCTCTTTCTCTTCCCTGATCTTTCTTATTTATTTTTATGTCTCGGAAGTAGAGTGAAAAGCATATCTTATTTTTCTTTTAATATTATTGGAATCTTTTCTTTTTTTCCTTGTACACATTTTTGTGAATTATTCCATGGATTTCTGCCTTTGGATTATTATGGACCGTCTTCTTCCAATTACGGGATTTCCTTGGATTTTACTTGTACAAATGGAAATTCTTTTAACTTTCTTGAAGTTTTACATTTGGATTTTACCGTCACGTGATTTTTTATCTTCCAACAGACTATCCATTCATGTGTAATAACCTTTTTCACCATATTCCCTCTGCTTCACTTTTTTGTTTTCAAGTAAGATCTTTGACTTACTTGTTGTTTCATCAAATACTTCTGCATGCAAAATCCGATTCCGCATTTTGCTAATTCCTACTCTCTGATGAGAAGGAGAGTATTTCTTCGAAACTCCGCGGATCAAGGACTATCCATTTATCTAGTGTTTCCTTTTCAGATTAAATATGTTTTTAACTCATTTCAAAGTGTTTTTGAATATATTTTATTAACTGTTTGCTCATATATATATATATATATATATATATATATATATATATATATATATATATATATATATATATATATATATAAGTATTGTTTATGAAAACATTAAACCCTTATTCTTCACTTAATCGTCAAAACAAACGTTAGGACTAAATGAATTTATTTTGTCTTGTAAAGTCTACCGTAGTTTCTTTAAGAGTTACGTTAAATTTTGGATTTTTTTTTAATTTCGCCACGCGATATCTATGAGATAAAAGATCGAATTATTTTAAATTCAGGCACTTATGTTATAATATTTTTACATATTCTTAGAGCAAATCATCTTAAATCTTATTTAGACAAAAAAAAGATTTTTTTAAATAATTGAGTCAAAAACCTTTTTTAAAAAATATTTAAATGTGTTACCTATCAAGACAAAAATCGCGGTGAATGGTGTCTTTTTGGGGAAAATTTTATATTATATATATCTATTAAAAATAGTAGAAAAAAATTTATATTGTTCAGCTTTTCATATAATAAAATTTAAGGTTTTATCTGTCTGGAAAAAAGTTAAAAGACAATGAATTTAATAGATTTTCACTCGTTTAAAAAAAAACAATAACTTGTTTTTTTGGGGGGGGTCATTTTTTGGCCGTGCCTAACAAAAAGGCTGATACTTATTTTGTATTTCTTCGTATTTTAACTCTCAGAGTGAAGAGACAACGCTAAAACTGAGTCAATGTTCAAATTCTTTAACATGTATTCGGTTAGTTAAATTCTCCAATAAATATGCTCTATTATTACGAGGTAGTCTGGCTTCAGGCAATTATGTGATCACGCAATTCGTTTTTCTTATATGAATGTTGGCCATCTCTATGATACTGACGTCATACGATTCTCAAGATAAATAGATAATGAACAGGGAAGCAGACAAAAACTATGCAGCGTCGTGTCTGATTAAATACATTTATGTGTGCCTATGTGTGTGTATATATATAAAGAAATTACAAGATCCATTTCTGTGTTTACAAAAAAAACGGTCATATGTTTACAAGTTTGTCTTTACATGTATATATATGCATGCAGTGTGTGTGTGTGTGGGGGGGGGATAAGCGTTTAAACCAACGGCAGAATTTAACTTATTTACGTTGTTATTTGTGAACTGGTTATAAAAATCACAAACGTATAACAAGCCGGTCGCTATTTACTTGCCTCTCCATGAGGACACATTTAGACAAAAAGCCGGATTTTTATGAAGATAAAATCCAGTCCATAAAAAAGAGCGCTCTGTATTACTACAACAATAAGAATTTCCCAATTATAAAAGGATTTCTTATTCACTGATAGAATACAGAAAAAAAATGAAATATAATATCGAAACAGATACTACACATTGCTCCTAGCCAAAATCGTCTCTTTCTATGACACTAGCTTTTTCGGAATAAAGTTCTATGTTTAACTCTCCGTCTTTGGCGCTAAAGATATTGCCATGGTATTTTTTCCTGGGAAGCCGGTATATCAGGAAAATAATACGACGGTGTAACTTAAATCATATTAACAGAGTTGATTATGGCTGGACAACCTTCACACTAATGTCGAAGGGTTTTAACGTTCCTATCTTTCAGAAACGTATGTTACGCCACTAAATTCTTAAATGCAGGTAATTGAACTCTAAATCTCTACTATATTATCTGATTGAACCAACTAGCTATCTACGATTATCCCGAAACCCATCAGTCATACTGTAGAACCCATTACAACTGGAAACTCGTATCTACACTTACCATCGAAAGTATATTACTGCCATGTAATGTGTAACATGTTAATTAGCTGTTCCAATTCATGTAGTTTTCTACCATCACATTATGAACAAATTTCAATCTTGCAGAAAGTAATTTTAAAGGTTTTATTTTGGGGCTATTCTGTTATTTATGTGCAATTACTTATGTTTCATATTCTGAAGGTACTTTCTTCTCAGGAAAGAGAAATAGCTTAATCGATACTGACTCAGGCTTTGATCAAAAGATCCCAGAATATATTTATTTAGATATCTTTTCCAAATAAAAGAAAATTCATAAATCTTACACAGCTGGGGTCACAGTGATTAGTTTATACAAGTATCGACGGTTTTATAGGAATTAGACCAAAATAAGTAACAGCTGTCAACAATGTCCCTTGATACCACGGACAACGTCATATCCGCGTCTACTGCTTGATATGCCGTAAAACAAACAGACCACGTCTAATTGCTGTTTTATTTTGTCTCGATATTTATGGAGATAAATCTTTCAAGGTTATGATTTACAGAAATACGCTTTTTTCAATACATATATTTACATATATTTGCATATTAAAAGGCTTCCCGGCGTTGTCCGGGAATGGATAAGGGCTTAGGTTTACGATGATTTATAACCTTGAATCCAATATTACTATTTTTATATTCTTATATTTTCATTACGACAGCTATTAATTCAAAAGTTATAAATAAAATAAAATAAGCGCTGTCCTTAATGTTTATGGATGTTCTGAAGACTTCACGATATTTTTATAAATTATTTTTTTCATACCAATTAATACTAACATTTGATTTCTTGGAAAATAATGTTCTCGTTATCAGATCTTTATTTAGAATTGTTTTCATCTGCATTCACGGATAGACGGATAGAAGCTAAAAAAAACAATGAGACTTTATTTGTATTATATATTTAAGATTAATAGAAGAGTATTATAAGTACATTGAGTTACGCGAAAAGAGAAATGTTGTCTCACAATCGTTAAAAATCAAATAACGTTACTTGAATTAAATATTGTTAAAAAACGTTAAACTATTCAAAGTTTGAAAAATAAAAATCATCAATACACGTTGGTTTTCGATTCATGAAAGAGGAAGGGCGATCTTCCTTATGACAAACACGTTATTTTGTCCAAAATGCGAGGATCATTCCAAAAGTAAAGCCTCCTTTTTTAACTAAAAAATTGAAGAGCTACGAAGACGACAGTCGTACCATTAAAACGGGCGACTTGCCGTATGTGCTGCAAAATATTTTTTTCTACATTATAAACAACATTCTCAATGTAATTTAGCTAGCGAGTAACGATTGCAGTGTACTAGCGTCTGGAACCTGCTTTGCTAAAAGGAAAGTCTCCTATTTTTAACTCAGAAAGTTAATGAGTTCTGAAGACAGGAGTGGTACCATTAAAACGAGCGACCTTTTGTATTCCATAATTTATGTTTCGACGTGGTCACCACCATTCTCAATACATCTTTATCAGGAATTCAATGACGCATCTCTGTTTCTGATGTACGTCTATGACAGGTGTTGCTTTCTTAAAGTCTCACACCGTCAATACCTGCAACAGAGAGATGAAACTTTCAGCTCATGAATGCATAAGTTCATGAATGCATAAGTTCAGTCATCATAACAA
This sequence comes from Euprymna scolopes, assembly GCF_053919585.1. NCBI lineage: Eukaryota > Metazoa > Mollusca > Cephalopoda > Sepiida > Sepiolidae > Euprymna > Euprymna scolopes. Next base: position 57,246,944 of record NC_136494.1, read on the forward strand.
TGCAATTTGCAATCAAACCTGATCTATTGGGGTGAAATAAAAATAGGAGCCATTACTTTTAGCAAGCCCCTAGTATAATTGTTAAAATATTGACAATAATAATAATAATAATAATAATAATAATAATAATAATAATAATAATAATAATAATAATTTAATTAAGAATTGGTTTGCTTGGACAACTGGTTACTTAAAAGTAATCTTCAATAATCCCTAAAAATGCTTTCACCAATTACTAACGCTATGGAAGGTATATGACGTAATAATCGATCATTGGGACATAAGGGTTAATCATGATTCTTTCAATAATAGCTTAGATTAAAACAAATACCGATTAACTCATAGGCTTAAACAGAGATAGTTCTGTTTGATCTCTAGATGCTATATTTCCATGCATTACCTCCTCCGTCAGAAAGAGCATTTCTTTTTTGTCGATATTAAGGTGCTCCTACCAGAGAATATTAACGGGGCCGATCTAGGCTACATTTATAACCTCCCAACGTGCTCGCCTACATCAGAAACTGATCTCGCATAGTACCCAGTTTTGTTTGTTTTTTGTTTGTTTGTTTTTATTTTGTGCTAGAAAAAGAATAAATCTTTAGCTGGCACTGGTAATTCTGGGAAAGCCGGAGTATATCATAGCCCAGTCTGATACAAACATCTTGCTCATTGGATGCCTTATTCTTTTAAAACATGGTTCTTTTCGATCCTAAGAGTTGCGCCCTACCAGAAATTATCTTTTCCTTTGAGAAAAGTACTTATTGATAATCAGCAGTAACCACTTCTCTCAAAGGAGAAGGTACTTATTGATAATCAGCAGTAACCACTTCTCTCAAAGGAGAAGGTACTTCCTGATGCAGTTCTACCGTCGGTCTCAGCTATTTTTACACAACTAACTCGTTTTCTCCACATTTCGGCATTGTGCCTCATCTGGAAGTCTTGCAATGCAAATAAATAGGCTTAGTTTGTTGTGTCCACATTAGAAAGAGTTGAAATCCTTCTAAACTGAAGTAAGATCTCTTTTGGCTGGACAACCTTAATAGGTTCTTCTTCATATTGTTCCCACTTTAATAATCCACTGTGCCTGACTTTGCTCTTACGCGGGGCGGGGGGGGGCAGAATTTACGACCTTTCTTCTTAAGCGCAATATAACACAAAGTCTTTTAACCTTCGATGGAGTGCTCTGCTGGATGCAAAATGCCCGAAAACGATACCGTTTGTGTTCCTCAGAAGAAGTGTGATAATTAACTATTACCTTCCTGAAAGGGTGGGTAATTCATAGAGGATGCATTTTTTAGAATGCAGCCGAACTATACATTATTCTGGCGAGAAGGGAAACTGAAATTATACCGCTCAGATCCCTAAATGCTGAGGTGATCGACTGGTATAAGCACCCAATACAGAAACAGATACTATACTGTGATCATAGGCCAACGTGCTAAATAAAGGCCTGCAAGGCGATGTTGAGGCGGGGGCAATTTTTTCTTTGGTTCCAAACAATACATATTACCATTGAATCGTAAGGGGCTACTGTGATGTTTGTTCACATTGCACTTAAATTTTTTCATTTTGAAACTATCTGTGAAACAAGAGAGAAGGAAAGGAATTCTAAAGAGAAGTAGTCCAATAAAATGATACGGTTAGAATAGCGAATCTTCCATCATCTAAAGAGAACTACACTGAAGAAGTGAAACGTTGCTAGTAGTCGGGTAGGTAGTTGTTTTTTAACGTTGAAGGATACAAAACTCCATGTAATACTTATAAAATAAACATAGGGAAGGAGCTAAGGGTTGGTAAACAATATGGGAACTATTAGGTTCGAGGTACTTTTTTGCACCCTGTCCAATAGGGAGAGATAATGTTTAGTGCACCAGTCCAAACGTGGTGGCAAATGTGCTATAATAGGTTTAGATTATTAAATCATGGTAATTAAATTCAAAGTTCCTTTTCAAGTTCTTTATGAATGAATATTAATATGATGAACGTTTATGGAAATAAATAATATATTCCACATTTTGGCGCCAACATAGAAAATTGAATAGAAACCATAATGCAAACTGTCTTTGTGTATCAAATAGCAGTCTATTGCGAGAGAAGACGGCAATGTTGGATATCGATAAACAGATGGGATGAGATCGAATAATGTTGAAATTAATTGATTTGGTGCATCATTAATCATTAATCATTAATCCGAATTGTGTGTCTGTACTGAACATCTGCGTGTATATATCGGATAAGTTTCGTTCGACATTTGCAGATTAAGTAGCGCAACGTTGGAAAAAGCTGAGTGATATAAGGAAGAAAATATATATTGAATAATTCTGCCTAATGAAACTTGCGTTCATGAACCATTATTTGTTTCCGAGATTAACGTGTAAACTACTCATACGGAACGTGGGTCTATGCGAAATTCCTTTCATTTGGTTTTTGTTGATTTACTGTCAAAGTTCAAGTGATCAGAACTTCACTGAAGTGTAATAATAAAATCAAATGCAATTGAAACAAACTGACGTAGTTTAGTGATGGAAATGATCGAAGTCGTTCTAAGCGATTAAAGACGCAAACATCAGCAGTTTAGAATTCACGGAGTACTTTGCTCATCGATTACATTGCAAAAAAAAAACATCGGTAGCAAATACTTTATAGCATTGTTGCTTCTTTTGATTGAAGCTAGATCTTCAAGACGGATGCAAATCGAAGTGATCTTTCATCAAGACAGTGCGCAGCATTACAAGTCAATCGCAACGATGATAAACCTAGATCATTTCCGCTTCGAATTGTTTCTTCAGATCTCACCCACAACGATTAGTGGCTGTTTTCTGACCTCAAACAAATGCTCCAGTGAAATAGATTTAGTTGCAATGAAGAAATAATATCAGAAACTGAAGCGTATTCGAAATCAAACAAATCGTTTTATAAAAAAGGAATCGAATTGCTAGAGAAGTGTTGAAATCAATGTATCACCTGTACAGGAAACAATGTTGATGATTGAAATCGAATTTTGCTTAAAACATGTTGTTTTATCAGGATTTATTGTGTTATGTGTTTGTTTCTATTGATTTGATCAACATTAATATTCTGACTCTATTATAGAATCCATTGAAACAATGTTCATCTCTGAATAAAAAAAAACACTCTTTCGAAAAAGATGCATAAACTAGGCATAGGCGAGTAATACGTCGATATTGATCCAGATGACCATAGGGAATAACCAAGCGTATTTGTATCGGATATGTTATTTGTACATGCGCGAATTCTCAGACGTATTTACCTTGCTACTTCGATTATAGCTAAAGGGTGAGAGATTAATCGATATCTTTCCCAGTAGACAGAGTGACTTTATAGCCGCTTCCATTAGAAAACTTACAGAAGTTGCTATTTGCCAACGGTTACCAGTGTATAAATATAAAGGGAAAATTTAGTTTAATATATCGATCATAGTTGAACAATCTTAATTTTTGAATATCTAGATTAAAGGTTAAAGTCAAAGAAAAGGTTAAAGTTACACTTTTGGAGATAAATTTGATTCCGTTCATTATAGATATTCACTACTTGGTCTGTATTGTAACCAATGATGTCCAGCATCTTATAATCTTTGCTATTTGATTTTGATCTTGAAAACTTCGGTCAACCTTGGCAATTTTATGGAATTTGAACTTACATTGTTAGGCGGTGGAATGCAGTCTCACAATTACTTTACGTTATTCTTTAACAATGTGATGCGGATCTATAGTTCTGCATATAAACAGAGCAGATAAATCTGTATCTGTTTATTATTGTTTTATCTAACTCTTCGAGCTATTAGACCTAGAAACATGAAATCTGATAGGAGTGATTATTTACCCATGCAGATTGACATAAGTGTGATCACGAGCTACACCCTTTCAGCAACCTGGCAGACAGAAAACGCATATATGAACACATTTGAAGAAAAACTCTTAAATATTAGAACTGCTACTGTAAAATAATGGAATAAACTGCATCGATATCGCATACCACAATATAAAATATATTTTTTTATTTGGATTATTGGGACTAATGTTCTCATTATGAGTGTTATTCATATAACGGTGATGTGTTACACAGGCGAGAAGTTTTTGCACAAAACCTCTATCCACTGAAATTCTAGGCACATGGAAGAAGAGAATGTCGTCTTTTTCTATGGTCATAGCAAAACAAGTTCCTGCTGTGAATGTCTTATGAAGAGAAATCAGAAATTGAAGCTCAGTTGAGAAGATTCCCTGGATAACGTGATAGAGTAGTGACACTAGCAATATTTCTTTTGGGAGAGAGTGTAGAGAAGAGAAGAGATCATCTCACTAGATTTCGAAGTCGATTTTGTATTCCATCAAGACAGGAACAGGTGCTCTGCGTTACTCCTCCACAGATGTGGCAACAGCATTCCATCTAATTGCGTATCTGACTCATCTATAGGTAGAGGATTGCATCTGGAGTTAGGCACTTTCATGAGTAGTAGAATTACGCAATACGCGCTGTCTAGATATATTGGTATATATTGAAAATACATATGGTCTATCATGGGGAAATACCACTAAGCGTATCCGTTGGAAAATATATCAATTCAAGGCATTTTAGAGGTATACTATGTAGCTCAGTATAAGCTGCAGACAAGAGCTGTTCGTCATTCAATAGAAAATAGAATCACATGACCAGGCCTTCATGTGCTTTAGACTATCTTTACAGCATAGCGTTAGCTACTTATATTTTTTGTCTCTCTCCCTCGACCCAGAACTGTACTCTAATCAATCATATCTCTGGCAGCATAGATATAGCACTCTCACTTGACAGTAGCGCCCAAATGCATGTGTTTGGTGACTTTAATTCCCAACACAGTAATTAGCTTTGGCTTCTCTAACTACACAAACGCAGCTGGTAGTATCATACATAACTTTTCTATATCCCTTTCCTGAACACTAACAGTAGCATTCCTAACCCGTCTCCCAGATCGTCAGGACCAGCAAGCCTCACTTCTATACCTATTTCTGACAACGTTGCTGAAGATATTGTAACATATGTCCATTGCCCACTCCGGAATGCTGATCATGTTGTGATAACGATAGACATCACTCTAAACTCTCGATCCCAAGTTGAAGAACCATTGCTCAAAACGACAGGGTACTACAATAAGACTGACTAGTATGCTATCAGAGATCACATCAGAGATTTCCCATGGTGAAATATCTTTTCGCTTTCTGCGGAACAGTGCGTAAATTAGATCACTGAATTGTTCAAAACGACATTTGAAGCACATGTTCCCACACGGAAGTTCTATAGCAAACCCCACTATCCTCAATGGTTTATTTCTACTTGCGATGCTGCAATTGCTCAAAGACAACATGCATACCGCAGATTTATCTGGCGTAAGTCCAGTACAAATAGACAAAAGTTTATAGAAGCTAGAAGTAATTGTAAGAAAAAATAGCGAGAGCTAAGAGAGAATATACCGAAATCGCTAGAAAACGCATTGAAGCGCAGAAATTAGGGATTTCTGGAATATCTTTAACAGCGTGTTAAATAATGGGCACTAACAATTCCACTACTATCCATCAATATTGTTTGCACGGCAACCGAGATGCTTGACGCCAGTTTGCCTCAAACTCTACTTTGGACCCAGCAAACCACTCTCTCCCTGATCTTTTTTTTTTTTTTTTTTTTTTGTTGCGGGCAGAAATCACATAAGACATGATATCATATTAAAAAAAAACTAGACTCCACAAAAGCATGTGAACCCGATCTCATCCCGGCTGTACTATTAAAAATGCTCCGGTGAGATTGCTCCAGTTCTCTCCAAGCTTTTCAACAAATGCCTTAACGAATCTTACTACCCTAACTGCTGGAAAACTGCTTTTCTGGTACCAGTTTACAAGAATTCTGGCGAAAGAACTGGCCCATTAAACTATTGCCTCATTAGCCTTCTCCCTCTTTTCGCCAAAATATTTGAGTCCATAATTAATCAAGCTGTAGTACATCACCTTGCAGCTGCTAAACCTGTCCTACCAACAATATGGATTTAAGCTCGATTTACTGCAGATATCCTAACTGTAATCTCTGAATGTATATACTATGCGCTGAATAAGGCAGGGAAAGCTAGAGCAGTAGCCCTAGATATATCTAATGCTTTTGACAGAGTATGGCACGATGGTCTTCTCATGAAAATCAGATCATATGGTATTACTGGACGAATATTTAACATAATTAAATCTTTCTTTAATAAGAGAATCCGGGTTGTCCTTCATGATCCTACGTCAAAGCAATATTATATAAATGCGGATGTACCTCAGGGGTCTATCCTTTGACCTTTACTATTCCTGATATTCATAAATGACCTCCCTAATATTATTGTCTCTGAGATGGGCATATTTGTTGACTACACTACGCTCTATAACAGGCACGAGGGGAAAACGAATGAACATATATCCAAGGCAATTGGAAAACACTAAAGGAAAACCTCCAGTCTCTAATGGAATGGATGGTAAGGTTCAATGCTGCCAAAGTTATGCTCGTTTCCTTTAATAATTACAAGAAACCTTTTCAACCACCAATACAATACTGGTGATACATTACCTGAAAGTACTTCATTCAGACTCTTCAGCTAGAAGATATCATTTTAAATATGGGTTCACAGGGAACATGAGTTGAAACAGATACATCGAGGGCATTGCCAAGGCTGCTGCGAGGAAGGCGGGCTCTCTCTACCGTGCTAGAAAGTTACTTACACCTGAAAGTATCCTGTACTTCTACAAGGTCACCATTCGCCCATGTATGGAGTATTGTTATCACATTTGGACTGGTGCATCTGCTACTAGTCTCTCACTCCTGGACAGGGTTCAAAAGAGAATCGCCAAGCTAATAGGTCCCAAACTATCAGCTAAGCTTCAACCTCTGTCCCATTGACGAATGTTGCATCCCTCTGCCTGTTTTACAAGTATGATAATGGTAGATGCTCCGACGAAGCCCTTATACTCCATCAACGTAAACACTCCCAACAAACTCGACAAGCAGAAAAGTCCCACCCCTACACAGTAAAGATCCCCGGATGTAAGAAAGTTCTGATAGTTTCTTCCGAGAACTGAAAGAAATTCTCTTTCCGGTTTCCTGCTTTCCCAATTGTATTGACATGCAGAAGTTCAAGTGTAATGTAAAAATATATCTTGCTGCTCAACTCCCTATATAGTATCCTTGCAATTGATGTCCCAGAAATAGCGCTCTACATCAAAGTGTTACCGTGTCTTATTTGGTGTGAAGATGCAATAAAAAAACTTCGAAATGTTTTGTGAATTCAATACTAAATGTCGAATACCAACGTTTAACAGTGATATCAATCGACACATAAATAAAATCAACCGTGATTCCCTTCGATTGTTGACGTGGTTTTATGTGATTTTGTGGTGTTCATAGATTTGATACTATGCCGATGATATCAGTGCATAAGTGAACGAGGCGAATATGATGGGACATTGACTCGACTTTCCAATTCAATATTCCGCATCGATATTTACATTGTAGAAACGAATCTGTAATTTGATTGGCCCCACACTTTTTTTTTCACTGCAACCTCTCTCTCTCTCTCTCTCTCTCTCTCTCACACACACACACACACACACACACACACACACACACACACACACACACACACACACACACACTAACGTGATGCTGCTAGTCTCAGTCTTTTCTAAAAATCACATTCTGGCATGTAATAAATGGAATCAGTAATAAACAACATTGATACCCATTGTATTATTTCTTTTAAATATGATTTGAAAATAATTTGGCTATTGAAAAAAATATACATATACGTGGCTTTATTTTATATAATAACTAGCGGGGGTACCCGGCGTTGCCCGAGTGTTTGTTTCCGGGACGGGGGGGGAGTTTTAAAAAATGTTATGGTAGGTGAGTAGGAAGGATCAAACCCGGAGTCATGAGTAAAAGTAGGAAAATAAAGTGTGAAAAAAAAAAAAACCATCTGCAACGTTAACAGTTCGGCCACCAAGAAAAGTCCATTCCAGTTGTTTAGGGAAAAAAAAACGACTACGGTAGGTCGGCGCGAACGTGAAAATATAATGTGAATTGTCCAGCACGCTAACCACTACGCCACAGAGCACTGCAGCTTAGTTTAGTGATTTTAAATAACTTCATATGAAAGAACTACGAAGCCAAACCGGTGTTCTCTTCTCAACTGTTCCTTGTGAACGATCCCCAAACGGTGTTAAGTGGTGGCAGGGGGAGGAGGAATTTATAAGAGAGAAAATATTTTACCACTTCCATTGATCTTAACCGATTTTGGCCGTGACTTCTCAGCAGAAAAAGTATAGAAATCTAAGATTATCGAGGAATTTGAGAAATAATAAGCCTATAACACACCTCAGATATTGTTCTGCCGTTTGTGCATATTATATTTGCATGAAATATCTTGATTTTTAATCCTATTAAGGTCAAAATCAGACGTGAAAAAATGAGTTCATTTTATTTATATAGAGAAGAAGATAGAGATTAAGTATTAAGCTATTATAGCTTTTGAAAGTTGGTGAGAAGGTTTTGTAGTTAAGGCAAAAAGAGATTTCTAGTTGACATCTGCTTTCAATATATAAAGAAAAAAGCTCAAAATCGAAACAGAACCGAATTAAGACAAATAAATAACTCAATATCTCGTTGGACAGTGTTATATAAATAATAAATGATAAACAAACGTAACACAACAGACGGAAGGCAATTTGATACAGACTTAATAATCGTTCTGTCAAATACTCTCCAATCCAAGGTAGTTTCAAATAAGCAGTACACTTGAAGGGACGCAGGCCTATAGGGGAATTTTATTCTTCTCCTTGATTATTCATATTATAATTAATCAAATTCTCCGGAAAACCATTAGGAATGAAAATATCTTTGACAGTGTTCAATTCGTGTTCAAGTTTGTTTGAAGAACAAATTCTAAGAACTCTATGCACTAATGTCTGCATAAACCTTATTTTCCTGGAGGTAGGCACAAATGAGCGCAAACCATATAAAGACCGGTGAAATATAATTTTATAAAATCAAAAGTATATTCTCTACAGTGCAATGTAGACTAGTATGTACTGTAGACTAAGTACCTGCGAGGAAGCAGGTAAAGATTCCCCTCGGTAAACTGCGGAGATGAGGTCCCTAACAAGAGTAGGCAATCAGTAGATTTAATTTAAAAAATGGATGTTTATCGATTTCGATAAGTATGGAAGGATAGAATATTTTTTGATCCTCATTCAATCCCGAACAACGTCGGGTCTCCTTACTAGTATATAATAAACGTATGAAAGGTGTTTGTAAGCTTAAACAGTATTGGTTATTGTTAATATTTACTTAAAAGTGTTAAAGTTATAAAGTCCCTTTAAGAAATTAAAGAGATTTAAGAAAAAGCGGTCAACGTTAGAGAAAACACATTACTCCGACATCCTGTCGTTGAATATTCTGTCTAACCGTTACCTATAAACGCCCCCTGAAATGGGATTCATATGTGCTTTATTATATTTTCATTCATGTGTTAGCTACCAGTGACTTGGAGGAAAGACGCTAACCTACGAAGTCACTTATTGATTATCACTTCATACACTGATGATTGCCTAAGCATGAAACACTAATTTCCGTAGGCATAAAAATTACTAACAATTACTATTTGTCAAAAAATAGTGCGCATATATATATATATATATATATATATATATATATATAGAGAGAGAGAGAGAGAGAGAGAGAAGAAAGAGAGATATATAGATATAGATATATGCACACTATATATATATATATATATATATATATATATACTAGCATTTCAGCCCGGCGTTGCCCGGGTGTTTGGAGGTGTGTGTTAAGCAAAAAAATGTGGTAGTAGGAAGGCAAGCTCGAACCTGTACCGCAAAGAAGGAAAAGAACGGGAAAAACGTAACGGTTTTGCTGTTACGACCACCTCCAAACTGGAAGTGACGTAGGTTTAAATTAAGGCTAGACAATCAGAAGGAGAGGATGACTTTCGAAAATGTCGGCGAAAAAAGCGACCTCCCCCCCCCCGTAGAAAAGTGTCCAGTGGAAGGTGAAGATATTAATGTTTTTAGCCAATTTTTCTTCGATATTTGTCGTCTTAAAGGTCGAACTTTAAAACGATACTGATCTTGTAAAAATCTGTTTGTGTTTTAGGCACACATGCAAACATACATACATGCATTTATATATTGGTAACTAAAAATTTTCGACCCAAATCGATGAAAGAGCTTTATGTAAAATTTCAAATGTTTAGACCAGAAATTGTTTGAGTAATTTGGTAGAGACCGAAGAGGTCAATTCTTTTCTAATTTGACCCCTATTATGACCTCTTAACATTTATTGTTTTGGGTTCAAATCAAGTTAATAAGTTAGATCCATGTCCAAGGAACCTATATCTAAAATTTCAAGTGATTATACTCAAAATTGGCGGAGGAGTTTGGTAGAGTTCTCAAAGGTCAAATCGTTGAACTCTGACAGCCAAATTTCTGACTGAAAACTGATTGCAAAGATTTTCCCAAATCTCAGTACCCTGTATATAAAATTTCGAGTCTGTAGACTTAAAATTGACAAAGTTATTGCTTAGGGAAATGTACACAGACACATAGACACACAGACAGGTTCAATTATATATATACATATATAATTGAAATAGTAGTCAGACGAAATAGAGAAATAAAAAGGAAAAACCGAGTTATGTGTTTATCAACGTTTCATCTTTATTTATCCAGAGGAAGTCTCGAAATAAAGATGAAACGTTGATGAACACATAACTCGGTCTGTTTCTGTATATATATATATATATATATATATGCATGTATATATATGTGTGTGTGTGTGTGTGTGTGTGTGTGTGTGTGTGTGTGTGTGTGTGTGTGTGTGTGTGTGTGTGTGTGTGTAAAAATGTTACTTCCAAAATGGAGGAAGTAACGTGTATGATTCGTCTGAAGCTCTATGAAATGCTTGATAAATCAAAGAAAATTGTTTCTAAGAAGACAACTTTTAGTTGCTCATTAGACCAAATCGATATTGGTCGATACTTTCGGTTTGTAGATCAAACAACTGATGATCACTGGGTCAGCATTTTCTTTTTTTTTTTCTCTTTTGATCTACTTAGTGCCAGGACCTATTTAGATATCATCTGTTTCCTTGTACAAAACTCTGCTTGTAGAAATGAACAAAATAGAAACAATGACAAGATTATATATGAAAACGATATTTCATATCAAATTAAGAGCAATTTTGTCGAGTCGTTTTAGTGCATGTAAGTTACCAACTAGTAAATAAACTTAGATCAAATTCTCTATTACCTATTATTGTAGTAGAGTTAAGGTAATCAATGTTTGTTTCGTACGCCATTTGTCTCTTCACATAAAATGCATGCTAAAATATTCTTGCGTTTTGCGATTTGTTCCTATTTACTTACTGCCTTCCCACGAAGACAATATTAGACCTGAAATAGTTTTCTTTTTTAACTGAGAGTTATCCAGCTTCCCAAAAGGAACACTCGTAATAAGACAAAAATGCCTCAGTCACGAAGGATTCTCCTTCTTCGATCGGAGAGAGAACAAGTGCTATAAGACGAAGAAGTGAGTTTTATTTGAGGATTGAGTTATGATTTAAAAATCCATTTTAATTGTTCTAATTAATTGTGAATTGCTTCACTAATTACTTAATTTCTCATTAAGTATATTGTATTACTTTCTCCCTCGCTCATTCTATCGTGTTTAATCGCTTGCTCTCATTTTATATTGTATACGTAAGTCATGTCTCTCCCTTTCTTTATTATTTCTCTCTTGAGATATATTATCTTTCTTTGTCACGTTTGATTGTATATATATTTTTACAAATGTAATAATTCTCTAACTTAAGGCAAGTATAAATACTAATATTTATAAGAAATACCTAAGCAGATGTATTGACTCAATCGTCGAGATAGAGCATTGAAAAAAAATTAAACTCTGTGAATTAAAATTTACAACAAATTTATTATTCTACAAGCAATACAAATTGAAACTTAAAAATATTTTCTTATTCCATGAAGTTTCAAATAATGGCTCTTATCCTCAAAGGAAAGTTATTAGCAAAATTATATTGATATACACGCTATAAATTTTGCTGGTTAAAACATAAATTGAAAACTACAAATCATGAAAGAAGTTGTTGTTTTCTATCCATGTGCTAACCAGCAAAATTTATTAATATCGTTTTGCTAACTACTTTCATCTGAAGACAAGAGCCATTCTTTGAAACTCTAAGAAATAAGGAAATTTTTTAAGTTTTCAACTTGTATCCTTTGTGAAATAATAGATTTGTTGTCAATCTAATTTAGAGCATTTAAATTTAATTTCTTATAAATGCAGTAGACCCCCCGGGGTACGGTGATCATAGGATACGGTTTTTTCAGGTTACGATGTGAAATACGATGTTTTTCCAGATCCTGGTTACGGTATTTCCCCCACCTTACGGTGTTATTTATACTGCAATTTGATTATATGCACGTGTATTATATACTGTACTGTATTTTGTTACTAATTTTTAATGCCGTATCCCGGGGTTATACTTTATAGCTGTCTTTGCAAACTTATTTTTTCTTCATTCAAACAATTATAGTCGAGGACAATGAGAAATCAAACTAGTCACTTTAGTGTGGGGAGTATTAAATATAACTTACTGAAAATTATTACCCCCCCCTCCAAAAACTATAGTGAATATTATCAGTTCCCTTTTAATTGTCTGGTGATTGTTAATGTTTCATCCAGTCTTCCATTTCTATCCTCATATCAAAATTTTAAAACGACAAAAATATTATAATAATAATTATATAATAATCGAATTTACTATATTATATTATTATAATTATATAATAACTATTGGTAATTAAAAGGGGCATAGATTTGACACATTCGGAATTTCGTGTGTTTATCGTACAAAATTTATCCAACACTTTTGAAGCCAATATTTGTTTGGTAACATTTTTAACATGCATGATACACACGTTGTCACTGTGATGTTCAGTATCAAATTAGGTGCAATTTTGTTGAGTAATTTCGGTGCATATAAGTGACAGTTAAAGTGAAAACTTGCTTATTATTATAATCAAGCTAAGTTAATAAACGTTTGTTTCCCCATTTTTTTTGTTTGTTTTTTTTTGGGGGGGAGGGTTGTTTGTTTTTGTTTTGTTTTTTTGTTTGTTTTTTTTTTTTTGCTTTAATCTTACAAACTATTCCTTAATCTGGGGATTAAATAAATACGAATAGTACAATTTTTAGATATGATTTTCAATTTAAACTCAATTTTTATGGTATATTCTGTTTATTAAATTGTTAGATGAAAGTACAGAATTGTTTTTAGAAGTCCCTTCCCCGATGCTAAAACTGAGTTTTTCAATGTTATTATTTCAACACAGTTCGTATTCTGCATATTACTGAATTATGTTTGAAAAATCTATTTTATATGTTCTGATAGGTTTAATAAATTTTGTCGAGTACTTTTGATGCCTACAAGTGCCAGATTGAGAAAAAAGCGGGAGGGAAATTCTTCCATAGATTACTCACTGACAATTTTTCGCCAAGAAAACTCGTTAAAACATGTTTAATTCCTGTCTTGTCGGTTGCTTTTAATTGTCTAGAGGTTGGCAACGTTTCGTTATGTCTCTACACCACCCCACCCCCCACGTCCTGTATCGGAACTTCGACATCAAGTAACAAGACATTCTAGCAATGGTCGATTAGGGCTTCTAACCAAGTCTTTGATAGAGACACCATGTCTGTTTTAGTTGGCATCGATCGATACAGCTTTTCGTGTCTCTGTTTCTACCCAAAAAGAAAAATGTCGGTATCACTCATTACTGCCCTGTTGAATTCAGTGGAAAGAAATGATGGAAGAAAGTAGGAACCACTCTAGACATACATCAATGGACAATTTCGGCAAAATATGAGTACGCTTGTGTGTGTGTGTGTGTGTGTGTGTGTGTGTGTGTGTGTGCGTGCGTGCGTGCGTGCGTGAGTGCTTATATATGTATGGGAATTTACTTATGTTCTACGAGCAACGGGAGTATACGGGGGTACGTCAATTAGATTTCTACACAAATAACATTTAGTAAGTATT